>NW_028242148.1:0-59835 GCF_964263255.1 Lissotriton vulgaris | reverse complement strand
TCACTTATTCATATAGATACTAACACATACTTACTCTCTTATGCAATCACTGATACAAGCACACACTCATCCATACAGCCACTCTCACATATAGTCATTTATATACTCCATTACTCACATATACTGCCTTTCACATATGTAGTTATTCACACATGTACCACTGAGACATCCATTCGCTCACCAACATACCCATACACACACTCACCCACCCATGCAGCCCTTCACAGATGCACTCTTGAACCCATACACCCAGTGAGTCACCCACTCGCACATCTATGCACAGAGTCACACACCCCCCACTCACCCACACAGATAATCAGGCACCCATAGAGATACTCAGACAACCAATCAATAACCCATATAAACACTCATGTAGCTACTCACCAACCTGTGCAGCCGCTTACACACCAACTGACAGACTGATAGAGACATTCACACAGTTTAGTCACCAACCAATGCATTCAGTAAGACATGTTTAATCACTCACTTATACAGGCAGTCACGCAACTACAAAATCATCCTTTCAGACACTTATACACCTACTCGCTTGGTATATATATATATATATATATTCACTGAAAAAACCATAGGTTTCACACCAGTTATAGTTAGGAATTAGCATTTAAAAAACCTTTGAAATTCACTGAAAAAACCATAGGTTTCACACCAGTTATAGTTAGGAATTAGCATTTAAAAAACCTATTAAATTCACTGACAAAACCATAGATTTCACACCATTTATAGTTAGCTGGAAATTTTACTGACATAAAACCATTGAAATTCCCACGTTATAGTTAGTTGGACTCACTATAACTTGCGCGCCTGTAATGCACTGCTGATGACGTCACATATTACATCACTCATGACATGGTCAGTGACATCACTCATGACATCACTGATGACACCATCCAGTGAATGTGTGTCTTTCTGAAAAATAAATTTGTTTTATATATGTATTTGTAAAGGTCGATGGAAGAATAAATGTTTAAATAAGTGTGTAAATGGATGTTTTTTTTAAAAAAAATTGGTTGGGTAACTGGCTTATTACGTGTATCTTAGTGAATACATATATTAGCGAGTATTGTTTAAATATTTAAATGTTTGTATCAGTGTTTCTCTTTGTGTATAAGTGGCTGCAGGGGTTGGTGACTGACTCACTGTTTGTATGTGTTTTGAAGACAGCATATGTGCAGGACTGTATGGGTGGATGAGTGTGTATATGTGTGTGTTAGTGAGTGAATGACTGTCTCACTAGTGTCTTCATTAGTAACGACATATGTTTTAATCTAGTATATGTGAGTATTGATGTATATAAGTGAGTATAGTATATATAGTGAGAGATTGTAGGAGTTCCTGTTTAAATAAGTATGTGTTTCTATAAGTGATTGTTTAAGAGAGTAAGTATGGGTAAGTTTCCTTAGAAGTAAGGTGGTAGTGTGTGTATAAATGTATATGCAAATAAATGGATGTTCAATAGTTTATTTGCATGTGTGAGTATGTGTGTGAGTAACTTTTGGATGACTGCTGATGTGTAACAGGATGTATAGGTGTATCACTACATATGATGAGTGAGTATATATATGAGTGACTATATAGAACTGTTGGTGAATGAGTGGATGTGTATATAGATGGTGGAATTACTGAATTGGTTGTTGTTACTGGTTTGGGTATCTCCATTTTTTTGAAAATGTTTGTTTCTATTTTTGAATATGTGTTTCAAGCGTTACATTACACTGAAATTAGGTCTGTCACTTTGTCACAAGGATGGTGTCATCAGTGATGTCATGAGTGATGTCACTGACCATGTCATGAGTGATGTAATATGTGACGTCATCAGCAGTGCATTACAGGCGCGCAAGTTATAGTGAGTCCAACTAACTATAACGTGGGAATTTCAATGGTTTTATGTCAGTAAAATTTCCAGCTAACTATAAATGGTGTGAAATCTATGGTTTTGTCAGTGAATTTAATAGGTTTTTTAAATGCTAATTCCTAACTATAACTGGTGTGAAACCTATGGTTTTTTCAGTGAATTTCAAAGGTTTTTTAAATGCTAATTCCTAACTATAACTGGTGTGAAACCTATGGTTTTTTCAGTGAATTTCAAAGGTTTTTTTAATGCTAATTCCTAACTATATAAGACCTGAAAGCCCACCAGGAATCTCCAGTATGCGCCAGGGGACTGCATTGCAGAGAGGTGTAATGAAGCCACAACCCTTTTTACACCTCTCTGCAACGCAGCCCCCGTGCATGTTTGAAGAGGGGGAACTAATTCCCCTTGCATACTGGGGGCCCCTGGGGGCCAATTAGCCCACCTGGAACCTCCAGTATGCGCCAGGGGCTGCATTGCAGAGGTGTAATGAGACTATGCCCCTTGTTACACCTCTCTGCAACGCAGCCCACTGCCGCGTTTGCAGAGGGGGAACTAATTCCCCTTGCATACTGGGGGTCCCTGGGGTCAACTGGTCCACCAGGAGCCTCCAGTATGCGCGAGGGAGCTGCATTGCAGAGAAGTGTAATGAGGCCACACCCTTGTTACACCTCTCTGCAATGCAGGCCACTGGCGCGTTTGTAGAGGGGGGACTAATTCCCCTTGCATACTGGGGGTCCCTGGATCATATCTGCCCAAACACCGATATTCCGAACGATTGTAAATTACTTTTCTTGAGAAACATTTGGATTTGGATTATCATGTCCTATACTTTGGAATTTTTGAAAGACTGACTTTGAGGATGCTATAAATTACTCAAGTCTGCCCGAATTGTGTGGGTAAAATTGATACCTAGTCACTTTGAATAAGAATATACTTATGTCTCGTCTAACATTTGGAAGAAATATCTAGTTATATGACAACTGGATACCGACATAACTTGAAGGAAATAAGAACGCCCTGAAGAAGTTCTGTTGTACAGAACGAAACCTTTCGGCTGGCTGTGGTACATAAACTTAAGGAAAATAAAAGCATTTGAATATACACCAAGATTCAGCGCTTCAATAAGGACTCTAAGTGATATGATTTGATTGGACTCATTGTGAAAGTGGTGCTGTGCCAAACTTTGGAATATTCTCCACTACTCTCTACTACTTACTCTCTCCTACTCCACTACTCTCAAATACTCACTGTCTACTACTCATTCTCTACTACTCTACTACTCTCTACTACTCTCTCTCTACTACTCACTCCCTACTACTCGCTACTCACTACTCCCTACTACTCACTATCTACTACTCTCTACTACTCACTCTCTACTACTCTCTCTACTACTCACTCTTTACTACTCACTACTACTCTCTACTACTCACTCTCTACTTCTCACTCTCTACTACTGTCTACTACTCACTCTCTACTACTCTCTCTCTACTAGTCTCTACTACTCACTCTACTACTCACTCTCTACTACTCACTACTATTCTCTCTGCTACTCATTCTCTACTACTCTCTACTACTCACTCTCTACTACTCACTCTCTACTACTCACTCTTTACTACTCTCTACTACTCACTTTCTACTGCTCTCTACTACTCACTCTACTACTTACTCTCTACTACTGTCTACTACTCACTCTCTACTACTCACTCTCTACTACTCTCTACTACTCACTCTACTATTCACTCTACTACTCTCTACTACTCACTCTCTGCTACTCTCTCTACTGCTCTCTACTACTCTCTACTACTCACTCTCTACTCTCTATTACTCACTCTCTACTCTCTACCTCTCTACCTCTCTCTTCTTCTCTCTCTACTAATCTCTACCTCTCTACCGCTACCTCTCTACCTCTCTACCTCTCTACCTCTACCTCTCTACCTCTCTCTACACGCACACATATACACATATATGCATATATATATATGCATATGCATTTATATATATATGTATGTGTATGTATAAAAAAAACAACAAAACATTTTTTTTTTAAACAGCTACTTTTAAAACTGTCATTCTTTTTCCCCATGGTACGCTCCCCGGTACGCTTACCGGTGCGCGTACCGGTGCGCGTACCGGGCGCTCACCCCGCGAAAATCAAAATTTTTTTTAAATTTTTTTTTGCTCCGCGGGGCCCTTTTATGGCCCCCACATCAAACCTAGGGGGTCAAGGGGGGTCTACTCTGCCCCCTTATGGTCATTTCCCTCTTTGTTTTGGCCACCTCTCGTGTCTCGATCCTACCGAGACACAAGATGGCGGCCGCTCCGGACTGTTTAGAATGTTTACAGACATCCCAGAGCCAATCAGCTTTCTGCGCGCAAGTCGCGGTAAGCGCCCGGTGCGCGTACCGGTGCGCGTACCGGAGCGCGGCTATAGATATATATATTTTTTTGAACCTTAATTACTCAAAATCCACTGGAGCACATATCTTGAGACATAGCAAAGGCACATCGGGCTACCAGTCCCTACAATTTTGCCAAGTTTGGTGGAAATCCATTCAGCCGTTCGGGCTAAAAGTGAAATCGACCGCCCTATGGAAATTAACATGGGGAAAACGTGTTTTGGGACCCCCCTTTTATCTCGGCCCCCGCTTGACGAATCCCCCCCAAACTTTCAGGGAAGGACCGGAACGCCGCGAGGCCATTTTGAGGAAATTTTCAGGCAGATTCGTCAACCGGCGCCAAAGTTATTCCAAATAGAATTTTCAGATTTAACATTGAAAAAAATCCTAACTATAACTACCTACTGGCGACCGCCAGTAGGTAATATATATATATATATATATATATTCACTGAAAAAACCATAGGTTTCACACCAGTTATAGTTAGGAATTAGCATTTAAAAAACCTATGAAATTCACTGAAAAAACCATAGGTTTCACACCAGTTATAGTTAGGAATTAGCATTTAAAAAACCTATTAAATTCACTGAAAAAACCATAGGTTTCACACCAGTTATAGTTAGCTGGAAATTTTACTGATATAAAACCATTGAAATTCCCACGTTATAGTTAGTTGGACTCACTATAACTTGCGCGTGCAATGCACTGCTGATGACGTCACATATTACATCACTCATGACATGGTCAGTGACATCACTCATGACATCACTGATGACACCATCCTTGTGACAGAGTGACAGACCTAATTTCAGTGTAATGTAACGCTTGAAACACATATTCAAAAATAGAAACAAACATTTTCAAAAAAATGGAGATACCCAAACCAGTAAAAACAACCAATTCAGTAATTCCACCATCTATATACACATCCACTCATTCACCAACAGTTCTATATAGTCACTCATATATATACTCACTCATCATATGTAGTGATACACCTATACATCCTGTTACACATCAGCAGTCATCCAAAAGTTACTCACACACATACTCACACATGCAAATAAACTATTGAACATCCATTTATTTGCATATACATTTATACACACACTACCACCTTACTTCTAAGGAAACTTACCCATACTTACTCTCTTAAACAATCACTTATAGAAACACATACTTATTTAAACAGGAACTCCTACAATCTCTCACTATATATACTATACTCACTTATATACATCAATACTCACATATACTAGATTAAAACACATGTCGTTACTAATGAAGACACTAGTGAGACAGTCATTCACTCACTAACACACACATATACACACTCATCCACCCATACAGTCCTGCACATATGCTGTCTTCAAAACACATACAAACAGTGAGTCAGTCACCAACCCCTGCAGCCACTTATACACAAAGAGAAACACTGATACAAACATTTAAATATTTAAACAATACTCGCTAATATATGTATTCACTAAGATACACGTAATAAGCCAGTTACCCAACCAATTTTTTTTAAAAAAAAACATCCATTTACACACTTATTTAAACATTTATTCTTCCATCGACCTTTACAAATACATATATAAAACAAATTTATTTTTCAGAAAGACACACATTCACTGGATGGTGTCATCAGTGATGTCATGAGTGATGCCACTGACCATGTCATGAGTGATGTAATATGTGACGTCATCAGCAGTGCATTGCACGCGCAAGTTATAGTGAGTCCAACTAACTATAACGTGGGAATTTCAATGGTTTTATATCAGTAAAATTTCCAGCTAACTATAACTGGTGTGAAACCTATGGTTTTTTCAGTGAATTTAATAGGTTTTTTAAATGCTAATTCCTAACTATAACTGGTGTGAAACCTATGGTTTTTTCAGTGAATTTCATAGGTTTTTTAAATGCTAATTCCTAACTATAACTGGTGTGAAACCTATGGTTTTTTCAGTGAATTTCAAAGGTTTTTTTAATGCTAATTCCTAACTATAAGTTTCACTTTATAAATAAGACTGTTAGCACTCTAGTTGTTCTTTTTAACACTCTGGTACATTCTGTCATTGGGCTACAGTTGGGCTACATCTAGTTGAATTTTGGGCTACATTTTCAATTTTTGATCTCTGGTGGCCATCTTTGGGCTACATTGGGCTACTTTGGGCTACATTTGGGCTACATTTTGGCTCTAACATATATTAAGCCCAATGTAGCACAATACATATTTTTCTAAAGTTAATGTTTTTTACAAACCACTTCAGAATAGAGCTACCTGTCCCTACAATTTTCCCAATTTTTTTTTAAAAAATTATTTTGGGGAGCGCTCCCGGAGCGCGCCCCGGGGAGCGCCCCGAAAAGCGTATTTTTACAAAGCGCCCCGGGGCGCGCTCCGGGGAGCGTCCCGAAAGCGCCAATATCGCAAACGAAAACATAATCGTGACGTATCGCGTAGCCGCGACCGCGTGATACGCACGGCGTAAGCGCACCCGGAAGTACTCGAGCGAATACGATCGCACAACGTAAACTTCCGACGCGCTTACGCTGCGCGACCCGGGGCGCGCCCCCGGGCGCGCCCCAGGCGCGTAGCGTAAGCGCGTCGGGTCATGTGACCTGAAAATAACACTTTTCATTGGTTCATAACAGTTTTGGTTTCATAATGATGAAGCCCCTGGTCTTGTGACCTGAAAATAACACTTCTCATTGGTTCAGGACAGTTTTTTTTTCTAAATGATGAAAGACCCCACCTTTTTTCCTTATTCTGACTTTGTCCTTTGACTGAGGAAGACCTGTTTGTTGCTCTGTCTACTTTTTTGCTCTTTGAGTAATATTTTGTACTATAAAATGGCTTCATTAGTAGCATCAGCTGGTGCATCTGCCCCACCACCACCACTATAACCACCAAGAGGACCAGCTCCAAATTATGTTGGTGGTCAAGAACAGGAGGAGGAAGAGGAAGAGGAAGAGGAGGAGGGGAGAAGAAGATGGCTGCCTGAAGAAAACACACCTTATAAACCCAAACCACACTTCATTTGGCAGTTTTTTTCAATTCCAGAGGGGAAAAAAAAGGTGAATGCGCCCAAAGTCACTTGCCTCATCTGCAATGATGAACTTTCACGGGGCAACCCAAATAAGAAATATTCTTTTGGTAACTATACCATGATTCGGCACATGACAAGAAAGCATCCAAACAACTACTCTCGTGCAGAGTTCCGGGAACTGGCCAGTAACCTCCCCCATTCATCAAGGACCCCCTCCCAAAGAAACCAACCCACTTCCTCGCAACCAGAAACATCTGAGGTGATGCCTTGCATTCAGCCGAGGTTTGCTGATTTTAAAATTACTTGCAAAGCTTGTGGCAAACTTATCTCCTATGGGGAACAAAGTGTGAAACTCATCGTCCTTGCAGGTGATAATCACAAGTGCCCCAAAAAGAAGTAATTTTTTGGGTTTTTTGTTTTTTTGCTCCAGTTGAGCCAGTTTCAATTCCCTTTTTTTGTTTCTCCCCCAAAAAAATACAAAAAAATATATAAAACTGTTTTGAAAAGCCAAAAAAAGTACAAAAAGTTCAAAAAACACAAAAAAAATATAAAACAACAAAAAGAAGAAAAAAAAAAGTTCTTTTTAGAACTACCTCCAATTTCTAAATCAAAACTTCATTTTTTAAACACTCTGTCACCTTTTTTCATCATAGTGCGCTCCCAGGGCCGCTCCCCGGTGCGCGCACCGTGCGCTTCCCCCGCGCAAAACGAAAAAAAAAAAATATTTTAAATGCCCCGCGGGGCCCTTTTATAGCCCCCACATCAAACCTAGGGGGTCAAAGGGGTCTATCCCTGACGCCTTATGGTCAGTTCCCACTTTGTTTTAGCCACCTCTTATGTCTCGATTTTACCGAGACACAAGATGGCGACCGCTCTGGACTGTTTCGAATGTTTACAGACACCCGAGAGCCAATCAGCTTTCCATGCGCACCTCGCGTGGCGCGCCTGGAGCGCTCCCCGGTGCGCGCACCGGTGCGCTGCTATAGATATATATATTTTTTTGAACCTAAATTACTCAAAATCCACTGGAGCACATATCTTGAGACATAGCAAAGGCACATCGGGCTACCAGTCCCTACAATTTTGCCAAGTTTGGTGGAAATCCATTCAGCCGTTCGGGCTAAAAGTGAAATCGACCGCCCTATGGAAATTAACATGGGGAAAACGCGTTTTGGGACCCCCCTTTTATCTCGGCCCCCGCTTGACAAATCCCCCCCAAACTTTCAGGGAAGGACCGGAACGCCGCGAGGCCATTTTCAGGAAATTTTCAGGCAGATTCGTCAACCGGCGCAAAAGTTATTCCAAATAGAATTTTGAGATTTAACATTGAAAAAAATCCTAACTATAACTACCTACTGGCGACCGCCAGTAGGTAATATATATATATATATATATATATATATATATATTACCTACTGGCGGTCGCCAGTAGGTAGTTATAGTTAGGATAATTTTCAATGTTAAATCTCAACATTCTATTTTGAATAACTTTGGCGCCGGTTGACGAATCTGCCTGAAATTTTCAGGAAAATGGTCTCATGGCGGTCCGGTCCTTCCCTGAAAGTTTGGGGGGGATTCGTCAAGCGGGGGCCGAGATAAAAGGGGGGTCCCAAAACGCGTTTTCCCCATGTTAATTTCCATAGGGCGGTCGATTTCACTTTTAGCCCGAACGGCTGAATGGATTTCCACCAAACTTGGCAAAATTGTAGGGACTGGTAGCCCGATGTGCCTTTGCTATGTCTCAAGATATGTGCTCCAGTGGATTTTGAGTAATTTAGGTTCAAAAAAATATATATATCTATAGCCGCGCTCCCGTGCGCGCACGGGAGTGCGCTCCAGGCGCGACACGCGACTTGCGCGCAGGAAGCTGATTGGATCTCAGTTGTCTGTAAACATTCTAAACAGTGCGGAGCGGCCGCCATCTTGTGTCTCGGTAAAATCGAGACACAAGGGGTTTGAAAAAAAAAGGGGCAAATGACCATAAGGGGGAAGAGTAGACCCCCTCTGACCCCCTAGGTTTGATGTAGGGACTAAAATAGGGTCCTGCAGGGCATTAAAAATTTTTTTTCGTTTTGCGCGGGG
Source organism: Lissotriton vulgaris (assembly GCF_964263255.1). Lineage (NCBI taxonomy): Eukaryota > Metazoa > Chordata > Amphibia > Caudata > Salamandridae > Lissotriton > Lissotriton vulgaris. Next base: position 50,433 of record NW_028242148.1, on the reverse strand, counting down.
ATATGCGCTCTCCCGTGCGCGCACGGGAGTGCGCTCCAGGCGCGACACGCGAATTGCGCGCAGGAAGCTGATTGGATCATAAGGGGGAAGAGTAGACCCCCTGTGACCCCCTAAATCCAGGACTATATTTATGAAGGCCTTGCGCTGTTAGTTTTGCGCTTCCTGTGCGTCAATTTTTGTGACGCACCAGCGGTGTAAAAAAATGCGCATTGTTATGCAATATTTAAAAAGTGACGCATCTATCTAGATGCGTCACTTTTTAAATATAGTGCAACGAGGTACATTTTATTACACTGCTGGTGTTATGCGTCACTTTTCTGTGCGCACTCCTTATGACGTTCCAGATGTGTCATATTTAATGTATGACGAATCATGTTGCAGATACAATATGGCGCAGAGTTTTAAAAAGTGACCCATGTACCTAGATGCGTCACTTTTTAAAAATAGCGTCAGGTATAATGTATGCAGAGGGGGTGTTCTCCCGCAAAAAGCTTTGTAATAGCGACGCAGTGAAATCTTTGAGATTTCACTGCGTCAGTTTTAGGATGCTGTTGCGTCAAAATCTTGTGCCTGCTTTACAGCAGGTGTTAGACTGAGGCAAGACCTTTCATATGCTGCTTTCCCCATTTGAAAGGACACATTACTGGAGTTGCGTCACTTTTGTGACGCACTCCAGCAATGCGTTACTTGGAATGTCATAAGGAGTGCGCACAGAAAAGTGACGCATTGCACCAGTAGTGTAAAAAAATGTGTTGCGTTGCGTTATATTTAAAAAGTGAGGTATCTAGGTAGATGGGTCACTTTTTAAAATCAAGCGCCACATTATATCTGCGTGAGGTATAATGCATGCAGAGGGGGTGTTCCCCCACAAAAAGCTTTGTAATAGCGACGCAGTGAAATGTTTGAGATTTCACTGCGTCACTTTTAGGATGCTGTTGCATCCTTTAAATATAGTGCAACGAGGCACATTTTATTACACTGCTGGTGTGATGCGTCACTTTTCTGTACACAGTCCTTATGACATTCCAGATGTGTCATATTTAATGTATGACGAATCATGTTGCAAGGAGTTACAGATACGTCAGTATTTCTGACATATGTGTAAACATAAAAGTGATGCGAGGCCGGCGCAAAATTTTGACGCAATAGCATCCTAAAAGTGACGCAGGGAAATCTCATAGATTTCAGTACGTTGTTATTACCAAGCTTTTTGCGACGGATTGCCCCCTCTGCATACATTATACCTGATGCAGATACAATATGGCGCAGAGTTTTAAAAAGTGACCCATGTACCTAGATGCGTCACTTTTTAAAAAATAGTGTCAGGTATAATGCATGCAGAGGGGGTGTTCCTTGCAAAAAGCTTGGTAATAATGACGCAGTGCGTCACTTTTAGGATGCAGTTGCGCCAAAATCTTGCGCCTGCTTCACAGCAAACCTTTCACATGGTGCTTTTTCCATGTGAAAGGACACATTACTGGAGTTGCGTCACTTTTGTGACGCACTCCTGCAATGCGTTACTTTTGTGTTTAGAGATATGTCAGAAATACTGACATATCTGTAACTCCTTGCGAATTGATTAGTCATATATTAAATATGACATATGTGGAATGTCATAAGGAGTGCGTCCAGATAAGTGACGCATCGCTATTTTCACGTAGCGATGCGTCACTTTTCAGAAATGAGGCCTCCAGTTTATTCACTGTGTCATAAATTTCTTTTCTAACACTCACCTTCTTTCAGTCCTCCTACTTCACTTCCTTTCACCTCTCATACCTTTCTGTTCTTTCTTACTCATTCTCCTTTCAATTATCAATGCACTATATTTCACTTACTCTTCATTTTTTAAGATTATAGCTCTTTGATGAGAATTGGAGGTAGTTCTGAAAAGAACTTTTGGTTTTCTTCTTTTAACTGAAGAGGAACAAAAACAGGGAATAGAAACTGCTCAACAGGAGCAAAAAGAAAAGAAAAAAATTAGGGGTGGGAAGGGCAGTGATGGTTCTCTAATGCCCGAACCATGAGCAGGACACTTTGCTCCCCATAGGTGAGGAGTTGATTGCAGTATCTGCATCTGACGACCCCATGGTTGAATGCAGGTTGGATGTTTGCTACCTGCCCCTGAGATTGTTCTCTTCCAGAAGAAGTTGCTCCTCCTGTTGATGTAGAGGCCCCACCTCTGGGAACCTCCTGTGCCAGAGCCCTGACACTTTCTCGGGCAAAATTCTGGGGGTGCCTGGTCTCCACATGGCGAATCATAGTGAAGTTGCCAAAAGAGTATTTTTTTTGGGGGTTACCCCGTGACAGGACCTTTTTGCAGATCCTGCACTCTACTTTTGGTGCATTCACCTTCTTCTGGTCTGCTGGGAATTTAAAGAATTTCCAAATGAAATGTCCCTTCACCTTTGGGGTAGGTGGCTCTTCATCAATGAAGTCATCTTCACTGCTGGATGATCTGGCAGCCATGATGAATCCAGGAATATGGAGCAGCAAAAAAGGCAGGTCTTTCAGTCACAAAAGTGAAAGAAGAAGTGAAGGAAATGGGTGGGGATTTCATTCATTGTAAAAAAAAACTGTTAGCAACCAATGAAAAGTGTTATTTTAGGGTCACATGACCTGACGCGCTTACGATGCGCGCTCGGGTGCACTTCCGGGTGCGTTTACGCAGCGCGATCGTAGGCGCTTCCGGGGCGCACACGTGGCGCGATCGTAGGCGCTTTTGCGTGCGTTTAGGCGCCGCGCACGTATGCGCTTCCGAGGGCACGTACGTTGCGCGCCGAAGTGACGTCATCAATCTTTAATAGAAATGCATAATCATTTTCCATATTAAAAAAAACAAATTTTATTTGTATGGTACGAAATGTTTTGCATTATTATTAACTTTTCATTCATATTTTTTTTTCACGAACGACAGTTGCGCTCTGGGTGCGCTTTCAGATGAGCGCACGGAGAAGCTTACAGGAGAGCTTAGCTGAAAGCTTCCCCGAGCGCGCACCCAGAGCGCAAAAAAAAAAAATTATAAAAAAAATGAATACTTAAAAAAAACAGCAAATTGTAAAAAAAAAAAAGGTTAGAAACTCGATATACAAAGGAATTAGCATTTAAAAAACCTATGAAATACACTGAAAAAACCATAGGTTTCACACCAGTTATAGTTAGGAATTAGCATTTAAAAAACCTTTGAAATTCACTGAAAAAACCATAGGTTTCACACCAGTTATAGTTAGGAATTAGCATTTAAAAAACCTATTAAATTCACTGAAAAAACCATAGGTTTCACACCAGTTATAGTTAGCTGGAAATTTTACTGATATAAAACCATTGAAATTCCCACGTTATAGTTAGTCGGACTCACTATAACTTGCGCGTGCAATGCACTGCTGATGACGTCACATATTACATCACTCATGACATGGTCAGTGACATCACTCATGACATCACTGATGACACCATCCTTGTGACATAGTGACAGACCTCCTCTCAGTGTAAAGTAACCCTTGAGACACATATTCAAAAATAGAAACTGAAATTTTTAAAAAATGGACATACCTATATCAGTTACAACAAGCAATTCTGTACTTCCACTATCTATATACTCATCCACTCATTCACCAACAGTTCTATATAGTCACTCATACATATACTCACTCATCATATGAAGAGATACACCTATACATTCTGTTACACACCGACATTCATCCAAAAGTTACTCACACACATATTCACACGTGCAAATAAACTATTGAACAACCATTTATTTGAAAATAGAGTTATACACACACTTCCACCTTACTTCTATTGAAAATTACACATATTTATTCTCTTAAACAATCACTTATAGAAACACATACTTATTTAAACAGGAAATCTTACAATCTCTTACTCTCACATATACTCAGTTATATACATCAATATTCATATATACTAGATTAAAACATATGTAGTTACTGATAAAGACACTAGTGAGACAGTCATTCACTCACTAACAAACACATATAGACACTCATCCACCCATACAGTCCTGTACATATGCTGTCTTCAAAACACATACAAACAAAGAGTCAGTCACTCATGCATCTATGTGCTAAGTAATACCTCCACCAAACCATATAGACACTCATACTAATACTAATAAAAATATCAAATAACCCATATACATACGCATGTAGCTACTTATCAACACATGTAGCCACTTATACACAAAGTGAAACACTAATATATGTATTTAAATATTTAAACATAACTCACTAATATTTATTTTTCAGAAAGACACATATTCACTGGATGGTGTCATCAGTGATGTCATGAGTGATGTCACTGACCATGTCATGAGTGATGTAATATGTGACGTCATCAGCAGTGCATTGCACGCGCAAGTTATAGTGAGTCCGACTAACTATAACGTGGGAATTTCAATGGTTTTATATCAGTAAAATTTCCAGCTAACTATAACTGGTGTGAAACCTATGGTTTTTTCAGTGAATTTAATAGGTTTTTTAAATGCTAATTCCTAACTATAACTGGTGTGAAACCTATGGTTTTTTCAGTGAATATATATATATACAAAAACCCTTCCAATGTCAAAAGGTAAGAGGCCACTCGAGGGTTCAGTTCTGAAGCCATTTAATAGATTTCACAGGCATGATGCATTTCGGCGCTTTCGCGTTCCTCAGATGCCTCTATCATTCACAGTGACTGCTCCGCCCACACCTTTGAGTGTCCTGTTGTGCTCCCATTGGTTTAAGAGCTCGCCCCCACGATCAACTTTAAGCACGCCCACTGTAGTGATGGATGTAACCACAGGTCCCAGGATGCACTTGGTCGGGAGGGCTGTGCATGGGGGGAAGATTGATGTTTCCTTTCGCCAGGGTGAAGGTGAGAGTAGAAAGGCGGGTGGCCCTGTGTGCAGGATGGTGTCCTTAGGCTTCCTGGGTCCCCTTTACATTCAAGCCCCTCATGTGGATTCCTGGTGGGCCTCGAGTCGGGATACAGTGATTCCCAGCTCCATGTATAATAACAAGCTGCACCTGGCAGAAGCCCTTCCATTCATCCACATTTCGAGGCGGGCCGGTGCACCAAATCCTTGGTTAAGTAAACAGCAGCAAAGCCAGCAAAGCTACCGGCCTCTTAAGAGAATGGGGCCTCTTCAACACGCCGCTGGCAGCGTGTAAAATGTCCAAAAAACCCTTCCAATGTCAAAAGGTAAGAGGCCACTCGGGGGTTCAGTTCTGAAGCCATTTAATAGATTTCACAGGCATGATGCATTTCGGCGCTTTCGACTTCCTCAGATGCCTCTATCATTCACAGTGACTGCTCCGCCCACACCTTTGAGTGTCCTGTTGTGCTCCCATTGGTTTAAGAGCTCGCCCCCACAATCAACTTTAAGCACGCCCACTGTAGTGATGGATGTAACCACAGGTCCCAGGATGCACTTGGTCGGGAGGGCTGTGCATGGGGGGAAGATTGATGTTTCCTTTCGCCAGGGTGAAGGTGAGAGTAGAAAGGCGGGTGGCCCTGTGTGCAGGATGGTGTCCTTAGGCTTCCTGGGTCCCCTTTACATTCAAGCCCCTCATGTGGATTCCTGGTGGGCCTCGAGTCGGGATACAGTGATTCCCAGCTCCATGTATAATAACAAGCTGCACCTGGCAGAAGCCCTTCCATTCATCCACATTTCGAGGCGGGCCGGTGCACCAAATCCTTGGTTAAGTAAACAGCAGCAAAGCCAGCGAAGCTACCGGCCTCTTAAGAGAATGGGGCCTCTTCAACACGCCACTGGCAGCGTGTAAAATGTCCAAAAAACCCTTCCAATGTCAAAAAGTAAGAGGCCACTCGGGGGTTCAGTTCTGAAGCCATTTAATAGATTTCACAGGCATGATGCATTTCGGCGCTTTCGCCTTCCTCAGATGCCTCTATCATTCACAGTGACTGCTCCGCCCACACCTTTGAGTGTCCTGTTGTGCTCTCATTGGTTTGAGAGCTCGCCCCCACAATCAACTTTAAGCACGCCCACTGTAGTGATGGATGTAACCACAGGTCCCAGGATGCACTTGGTCGGACTATTATAAAGAGAGAACACAAACCTTTGAGCTAGGTAAACTCGGGAACCACAGCGCCAATCCACACACCCGATACATCGTTGAAATTGTCAGGGTGTGTAGATGGACATAGGCTATATAAAATAAAAATTAGATGTTATTTTAAAAATGTAACTTAAAAAAAAAGTAGTCCCCTGGAAGTAGCTCCAGCCACGACGTAGCGCTGGCCGCGACGTGCGTGCTGATGAGGAGGAGCGGCGGACATGAGCGCGGGGAGGAGCGGCGGACAGGCAGGGAGGAGCAGAGAGGAGCGGCGGACAGGCGGGGAGGAGCGGTGACGAGCGGCGAGGTGCGGCGGTGAAGTCAGGAGCGCGGGGAGGAGCGCGGCTCAGGTAAGGCTCCGGGACATGGAAAATGTCGGGGCGGGAGGGGGCCTGAGCGGGAGGGGGAGGGGGGCGGGCAGTTGGCCCTGAAGAACGGCAGCTTCGGTAAGGCTCAGGCTCCGGGACAGCTATTCCAGATTTAAAGCGCGCTTCCATCTGAGCCCTGAACCAGAAGTCAATGTATGGCTACTGTATCAGTGCACTCGAGGTGAGAAGGAAAAGGTGTGATATATACAGGTGTCCGCGCATGGGCCTACTCACAACTATCCAGGCGGTAGAGGAGTAACTTCTCTCACAGCAGGATTAACTGGAAAAACCTTACTTAAAAATGTGCAGAAGATCACCCACCACTGCAGAAAGCTCAAAGTCACATCAAGCACGCTTAAATGAAAACAATGAATCTGTATCTTCTACAAGAGGCAATTTCTCATATACACGGACAATGTCGGGGTGGGCGGGGGCCGGGGCGGGCAAGGGCCTGGGTGGGCGGTTGGCCCTGAAGCCTCATTGCCCCCGGACAACGTCGGGCGGGCTGCTAGTATATATATATATATATATATATATATTCCAGGAATAATCCGGTGTAGCGCAGAGCTCTCAGTCAGCTGCCAAAAAGGGACTCGAACCCAAAATTCAGTGCAAAGATGATTTATTCAGCAAGTAGTATTCCCATAGTCATCACGACGCGTTTCGCGCTTCACAGAGCGCTTGATCACATGACACAGGTAATCACCTGACACACGTTTAAATACATTCTACCAATGCAGGTCAAATTACAAATGCGATGGAAATAGAAGAGTTGGCTCCCTAAGGACTACTCACTTTTTACTTTAATATCTGCTAATGCATTCATGAATTGTAGTATGATGGAATATATTTCAACATCATTGTTTAAATGACCAACTGTAGACATGATAAAACGTGCGAAATAAGTGTTTGGTGATGATAAATTAAACGTGAGTTAAACCAAAAAAGTGTTTGTGATTTAAGACAAAAAAACAATTAAAATTCATTGTCGGTTAACGTGCGATATTCTGTGATGTTCAAATTCTAGTAATAATATCAGTATAATACTGTTGTCATAGGAACCATACTATTATAGCAAATACCCATGTGGAGCCCCACATGTTCATGCATTGTCAAGTGATATATACAGACTGAAAAGTCAAGGAGAGTGCTTATAAAGTGCAAATGCAAAATATCTGGAAAGCTTCCAAGTGTCTGAGGACACATTCTCCATTAGAAGAAACGATATTGCACAATAGGTATAGAAAAATAATCTCTGTAAAATACATGATATTGCCCAAGTGCTTATCGTCCTACCAGTAATAACATTATCATTATGTACAGTACTAGAGAAAATATAATACCATTCATGTAAAACCATTTGTACAATATACCAAAAGTAGCCCAGTGATTTAAAAGACATAAAATCATTCATAATTCATAGATGAACCTATAAAAACCTTAAAATGGTTGTTTTTGTATAAAAGGCTAGAATAAATGAATATGAGTCATATGTCTAAAATCATCATATAAATAGATTTGTTAAAATAACAAACTAATTGATAGGTATGGTAAAAAAGTACAAAAGGACATAAATAGTCTAAAATATTTCTCTATGTTGGGGAGGCCCATACAGTACTTAAGTAGATTGTATGTTGAGGGGTATTCTTATTATGTGTACATTTTGTTATAGGCAGGTGTATAAATCCTCTGTGATATTTAAGCCTGAGCGATGCTTAGTATTAAGCTCAATGATATATTGCGTCTCGAGGCGGCGTAGTTTGTCTTCTCTGTTGCCTCCTCTCCTACTGGCCTGTACACAATCAATCACATAGTATCTGAGGTCACTGCTTCTGGAATTGTGTTTTGACTTAAAATGCCTCGCTACAGGATAAGTATTATCCTGATTCCCAATTGCCCGAAGGTGCTGCAAAATTCTTTTGTGTACTGGGAGCTTGGTGCTCCCAACGTACAGCAGATTGCAGGGACATATTAACACGTATACGGCAAATTCCGTCTTACATGTTAATAATTTGGTGATTTTATGTTCCCTGCTATCAAAAGGGGAATGGTAGCTCTTTTTGTTGATAGCTTGTTGGCAGGCTTTGCAGACTTTACAATTGTAAAAGCCTGCATGGGTTAAGTACCAGGTTGATGCTTCCAGTACCTCAGGGCTGGTTTTGACCAGTTCATCCCTCATCGACTGCCCTCTACTGTACGTTATGCTGGGCCTCTTAGAGAGATCCCTCCCTATCACTGGGTCACTCAGGACTAATGGCCAGTTCTTACTGATGATTTTAGCTATCTCCTTGTGTTGGGCGTTGTACTGTACAATAAATCTAAATTCACAATTTGTAGTGGCGGTATCCTCAGGAGCTGTTGTTAAAGATGAGTTACCAACCAATAGAAGAGATCTGTCTTTCTGATTAGCTTTCAAGATTGCTGCATCTATGATTTTGGGGGAATACCCCCTAGCTAAGAATCTTGTTTTGCTATCCCTCTGTGCCAAATCTAGATCCGTTTGCCTGCTGTGTATCCTTTTAAGGCGTAGCATCTCGCCATAGGGAATGCTGTTTATGAGGTGCTTAATGTGGGAACTGGTAGCGTGAAGAGTTGAGTTACCGGCTGTTGTCTTGCGGTGTAATCTTGTCTCTATCTTGCCCTGTTCTATAAACACCTCAGTATCAAGAAATGTAATGGACGATTTGCTCAATGTAGCTGTGAACTGGAGGTTTAGACTATTGTCGTTGAGGTCAGAGATAACATTTTCTGCTGATGACATGTCCCCCTTCCAGATCACAAAGAGATCATCAATAAAGCGTAGCCAGGTAACTACCTGAGTCCGCATAGTTGTTGAGTGTGAGACCATGAGGACCCTCTCTCATCCCACCAGCCCATGTGGAGACATGCGTAGCTGGGGGAGAAGCTGGCCCCCATGGCCACACCCCGCAACTGCCTGTACATAAGATTATTAAACATGAAGACGTTGTTGTTCAAACACATTCTAACCATTTCTAACAACATCATCCTATGTTCAGGCATGTTGGGTAAAGATCTTTGCAAATAGTAATCAAGAGCATTTAGTCCATCTGTATGTACGATGCTGGTATACAGCGAGCAAACGTCCAGAGCAATGAGTATGTAGTTTTCCTGCCACTGGATATTTTTTATCTTGTTCAAAAAATCGCTTGTGTCGCTGACGTATGATGGGAGTTTTTTAACCTCCCCCTGCAAGAAAAAATCTACATACTGGGACATATGTTCCAAGCAGCTGTTCCTAGCTGAAATAATAGGACGTCCCGGGGGATTTGTGGGATTTTTATGAAGCTTGGGTAGAAAGTATATAGTCGGTACCACTGGGTAATCATTTAGTAGGAATTTGTGCTCCTGGTTGGTGATAAGACCCTTTGATTTCCATTTGGAAAGGTTGTTATAGCAGTTTGAGTACATATTTTTGAGTTCTGCACTGGAAAATCTGGTATAACACATTCTATCATTTAGTTGTAGAAGTGCTTCATTCACATACATTTCTCTCTGGAGCAACACGATGTTCCCACCCTTATCTGATGCTCTGATGATTACGTTACGATTACTCTGTAGTTTGGAGTTAAGGGCCCTGTAGTCCGCTATTTCTTTATTGTATTTATGTCTGCCTCTGTGTATTTTGGTGTTCAGATCTTTCAATTGGTTGGTGACTTGTTCATGGAATAAATCTATGGAGTCTTTGAGCATGATGGGAGTATATGTATATATATATATATATATATATATATATATACATATATATATATATATATATATATATATATATATATATATATATATATATATAATTCACTGAAAAAACCATAGGTTATAGACCATATATAGTTAGGAATTAGCATTTACAAAACCTTGAAAATTCACTGAAAAAACCATAGGTTATAGACCATATATAGTTAGGAATTCGCATTTACAAAACCTTATTTTACTCACACAAAACCATTGAGATTCCATATGTAGTTAGTTGCACTAACTATATATCGCGCACCCGCAATCCACTGCTGATGATGTCACATATTACATCATTCATGACATGGTCAGTGACATCACTGATGACATCACTGATGACATCTCAAGTGACATCACTGATGACATCTCAAATGTCATCACTGATGACATCACTGATGACATCTCATTTGACATTACTGATCACATCACTGATGATATCATTCATGTGATAATACGATGAACCTCTTCAGACTCTAATATAACCTTAGATAAAATCAGTGTAAACAGACACTCACAGACTGTCACTCATCCATGGAGTTACTCACACACCTAGTCAGTCATGCAAAGAATCAATCACACCTCCATTTCCTCAACTATACAGTTATACAAACTTTACTTATTCAAACATATACTAACACATATTTACTCTCTTATACAATCCCTGATACAAGTTCACAATGATCCATACATCCACTCACACATTCACTGGCTCTTATGCACAGTTATTTATATATGTCAACTCTCACATGTACTGTGTTTTACATATGTACTTACTTTGACATGTAGCACTGAGATATCCATTCACTCACCAATACACTCATGCACACAGTCAACCGCCCATACAGCTGTTTCCACATGCACTTTTGAAACCATACATCTAGTGAATCAACTGCTCACACATCTATGCACAGAGTCATACACCTCCCAGCCACCCACACACACACTCAGTCTCCCATACAAATACTTGGGCAACCAATCAATAACCCATATAGTTACTCATATAGCTACTTATCAACACATGCAACAGTTTACAGAACAACAGACATAATGATGCACAAATTAAGACAGTTTAGTCACTAACCCATGCACTCAGTGAGACACATTTAATCACTCACTCATACAGTCAGTCATGCACCTACTAAATCCTTCATCCAGACACTTATACATCCACTCATTCTTCAATATGTAAGACATATTTTATCTTTACAGAAACATACAGTCACTGGATGTTGTCATCAGTGATGTCATCAGTGATGTCATTTGAGATGTCATCAGTGATGTCATCAGTGATGTCACTGACCATGTCATGAATGATGTAATATGTGACATCATCAGCAGTGGATTGCGGGTGCGCGATATATAGTTAGTGCAACTAACTACATATGGAATCTCAATGGTTTTGTGTGAGTAAAATAAGGTTTTGTAAATGCGAATTCCTAACTATATATGGTCTATAACCTATGGTTTTTTCAGTGAATTTTCAAGGTTTTGTAAATGCTAATTCCTAACTATATATGGTCTATAACCTATGGTTTTTTCAGTGAATTTTCAAGGTTTTGTAAATGCTAATTCCTAACTATATATGGTGTATAGCCTATGGTTTTTTCAGCGAATATATATATATATATACATACATATATAAACATATATCATCTGTATATCTATATAAATACAAACATAAATGCATGCATACATATACTTATATGCATACAGATGCATGTTATTTACATGAAAGTTGAAAAAACACTAATAAAAGCAAAGCTAAAAAGCCACCTCATTACAAACAGAATGGCTTTAACATAAACGAGGGCGAGATCTATTGCATTTTCAATGCTTGTTTACTTTGGTTCCATCAAGAAGGCATTCAGATGTGTCACACATTTGCCCTAAATTCTGAATGTTAGCACTCTAGTTGCACATTAGATCACTGTAGTAAAGCTACTGCTCACCAGGGACGTCTGCTGCTGGTATTCAAAGTGCATGTTTCAGTCTGTATGTCACAATTTTTTTAATGAAATAGAAGAGGATTTGAGAAGTCACTCAAAATGATCCCTAATTTTTCTTTCTGAAGCACTAATCATACTTTCTATGGCAAAATTAACCCCCTCATGTTGTTCCTTTTTAAATTGAGTGTTTTCAGACTTACCACTTCATTCCAATCAAGATGGCTTCTGGTGTGCCATACTTTTGTCATAAGTAAGACTGTTAGCGCTCTAGTTGTTCTTTAGAACACTCTGGGACATTCTGTCATTGGGCTATACTTGGGGTACATCTGGGTGATATTTGGGCTACATTTAGGCTCTTTTGTCTCTGGTGGCCATCTTGGGAGACTGTATGTCAGAATTTTTTAATGAAATTGAAGAGGGTTTGAGAAGTCACTCAAAATGTGCCCTAATTTTTCTTTCTGCAGCACTAATCATAATTCATATGGCAAAATATACCCCCTCATTTTGTTCCTTTTTAAATTAAATGTTTTAAGAGTTACCACTTTATTCCAATCAAGATGGCTTCAGGTGTGCCATACCTTTGTAATAAGTAGGACTGTTAGCGCTCTAGTTGTTCTTTAGAACACTCTGGGACATTCTGTCATTGGGCTATACTTGGGCTACATCTGGGTGATATTTGGGCTACATTTGGGCTCTTTTGTCTCTGGTGGCCATTTTGGGAGACTGCATGTCAGAATTTTTTAATGAAATAGAAGAGGATTTGAAAAGTCACTCAAAATGTGCCCTAATTTTTCTTTCTGCAGCACTAATAATACCTTCTATTGCATAATATACCCCCTCATTTTGTTCCTTTTTAAATTAAATGTTTTAAGAGTTACCACTTTATTCCCATCACGATGGCTCCAGGTGTGCTATACCTTTGTAATAAGTAGGACTGTTAGCGCTCTAGTTGTTCTTTAGAACACTCTGGGACATTCTGTCATTGGGCTATACTTGGGCTACATCTGGGTGATATTTGGGCTACATTTGGGCTCTTTTGTCTCTGTTGGCCATTTTGGGAGACTGCATGTCAGAATGTTTTAATGAAATAGAAAAGGATTTGAGAAGTCACTCAAAATGTGCCCTAATTTTTCTTTCTGCAGCACTAATAATACCTTCTATTGCATAATATACCCCCTCATTTTGTTCCTTTTTAAATTAAATGTTTTAAGAGTTACCACTTTATTCCCATCACGATGGCTCCAGGTGTGCTATACCTTTGTAATAAGTAGGACTGTTAGCGCTCTAGTTGTTCTTTAGAACACTCTGGGACATTCTGTCATTGGGCTATACTTGGGCTACATCTGGGTGATATTTGGGCTACATTTGGGCTCTTTTGTCTCTGGTGGCCATTTTGGGAGACTGCATGTCAGAATGTTTTAATGAAATAGAAAAGGATTTGAGAAGTCACTCAAAATGTGCCCTAATTTTTCATTCTGCAGCACTAATCATACTTTCTATGGCAAAATATACCCCCTCACGTTGTTTCTTTTTAAATTAAATGTTTTAAGAGTTACCACTTTATTCCAATCAAGATGGCTTCAGGTGTGCCATACCTTTGTAATAAGTAGGACTGTTAGCGCTCTAGTTGTTCTTTAGAACACTCTGGGACATTCTGTCATTGGGCTATACTTGGGCTACATCTGGGTGATATTTGGGCTACATTTGGGCTCTTTTGTCTCTGGTGGCCATTTTGGGAGACTGCATGTCAGAATGTTTTAATGAAATAGAAAAGAATTTGAGAAGTCACTCAAAATGTGCCCTAATTTTTCATTCTGCAGCACTAATCATACTTTCTATGGCAAAATATACCCCCTCATGTTGTTTCTTTTTAAATTAAATGTTTTAAGAGTTACCACTTTATTCCAATCAAGATGGCTTCAGGTGTTCCATACCTTTGTAATAAGTAGGACTGTTAGCGCTCTAGTTGTTCTTTAGAACACTCTAGGAGGCTGCAGTAGAACACAAAGGAATCAACTGACAGTCTCTGTCCTTGTTGGATGTACATGTTTTACTGAGAATGTCAGACTTCATTTTCACATGACTGAGAAAGATAATGTGAATTTACAGAAAATATGCTTTCAGTTTAGCTTATAGATCCCCTTCCAAACCACTGTGGGAAAATCATGAGATATTAGTTTTCTTTCAAACAATATTCATGATATCACAGCAGAAGGTTTTTTCACATGGTAAAATCACCTTAGAACCCACCACAATTCCTAAAACGAGTATGGTACCATCAACAAATGATTTATAATGTAACTAAAGTCCTAAAACCCTCTATTAACTACAATGCTTTGTAATGAGGTGCTATCATGTATATTGGTCCCAAGATGGCTGCCAACACTTCTTGGATGAAGTGCTGACAGCCAATCAGATCAGATGTGTGGTTAGGCTCCGCCCAGATATATATCTTTTTTTGAACCTAAATTACTCAAAATCCACTGGAGCACATATATTGAGACCTAGCAAAGGCACATCGGGCTAACAGTCCCTACAATTTTGCCAAGTTTCGTGCAAATCCATTCAGCCGTTCGAGCTAAAAGTGAGGCCAACCGCCCTATGGAAATTAACATGGGAAAAACACGTTTTGGGACCCCCCTTTTTTCTCGGCCCCCCCTTGATGAAACCCCCCCAAATTGTCAGGGGCTGCTCAAACAAAATGTTCCATTTTCCTGAAACTTTCAGCCAATTCCGTCCACAAACGCCAAAGTTATTAGACATAGAATTTTCAAAAATCCCATAGAGAAAAAATCCTAACTATATATACCTACTGGCGACCGCCAGTAGGTAATATATATATATATATATATATATCTATATATATATATATATATATATATATATATATATATATATATATATATATATATATATATATATATATATTACCTACTGGCGGTCGCCAGTAGGTAGTTATAGTTAGGATTTTTTTCAATGTTAAATCTCAAAATTCTATTTGGAATAACTTTGGCACCGGTTGACGAATCTGCCTGAAAATTTCCTGAAAATGGCCTCGTCGAGCTCCGGTCCTTCCTTGAAAGTTTGGGGGGGATTCGTCAAGCGGGGGCCGAGATAAAAGGGGGGTCCCAAAACGCGTTTTCCCCATGTTAATTTCCATAGGGCGGTCGATTTCACTTTTAGCCCGAACGGCTGAATGGATTTACACCAAACTTGGCAAAATTGTAGGGACTGGTAGCCCGATGTGCCTTTGCTATGTCTCAAGATATGTGCTCCAGTGGATTTTGAGTAATTTAGGTTCAAAAAAATATATATATCTATAGCAGCGCACCGGTGCGCGCACCGGAGAGCGCTCCAGGCGCGACACGCGAGGTGCGCATGAAAAGCTGATTGGCTCTCGGGTGTCTGTAAACATTCCAAACAGTCCAGAGCGGTCGCCATCTTGTGTCTCGGTAAAATCGAGACATAAGAGGCGGCTAAAACAAAGTGGGAACTGACCATAAGGCGTCAGGGATAGACCCCTTTGACCCCCTAGGTTTGATGTGGGGGCTATAAAAGGGCCCCGCGGGGCATTTAAAATATTTTTTTTTTTTCGTTTTGCGCGGGGGAAGCGCACGGTGCGCGCACCAGGTAGCGCACCGGGGAGCGTAAAATGAGGGAAAAAGATGACAGAGTTTTCAAAAAAATGAAGTTTTTATTTAGAAATTGGAGGTAGTTCTAAAAAGAACTTTTTTTTTCTTCTTTTTGTTGTTTTATATTTTTTTTGTGTTTTTTTAACTTTTTGAACTTTTTTTGGCTTTTCAAAACAGTTTTATATTTTTTTTTGTATTTTTTAGGGGGAGAAACAAAAAAAGGGAATTGAAACTGGCTCAACTGGAGCAAAAAAACAAAAAACCCAAAAAATTATTTCTTTTTGGGGCACTTGTGATTATCACCTGCAAGGACGATGAGCTTAATACTTTGTTCCCCATAGGAGATAAGCTTGCCACAAGCAGTACAAGTAATTTTAAAATCAGCAAATCTCGGCTGAATGCAAGGCATCACCTCAGATGTTTCTGGTTGCGAGGAAGTGGGTTGGTTTCTTTGGGAGGGGGTCCTTGATGACTGGGGGAGGTTACTGGCCAGTTCCCGGAACTCTGCTCGAGAGTAGTTGTTTGGATGCTTTCTTGTCATGTGCCGAATCATGGTATAGTTACCAAAAGAATATTTCTTGTTTGGGTTGCCCCGTGAAAGTTCATCATTGCAGATGAGGCAAGTCACCTTGGGAGCATTCACCTTTTTTTTCCCCTCTGGAATTGAAAAAAACTGCCAAATAATGTGTGGTTTGGGTTTATAAGGTGTATTTTCTTCTGGCAGCCATCTTCTTCTCCCCTCCTCCTCTTCCTCTTCCTCCTCCTCCTGTTCTTGACCACCAATATAATTTGGAGCTGGTCCTCTTGGTGGTGGTGGTGGTGGTGGTGGTGGGGCAGATGCACCAGCTGATGCTACTAATGAAGCCATTATTTAGAGCAAAAAAGTAGAGAGAGCAACAAACAGGTCTTCCTCAGTCAAAGGACAAAGTCAGAATAAGGAAAAAAGGTGGGGTCTTTCATCATTTAGAAAAAAAAACTGTTCTGAACCAATGAGAAGTGTTATTTTCAGGTCACAAGACCAGGGGCTTCATCATTATGAAACTAAAACTGTTATGAACCAATGAAAAGTGTTATTTTCTGCTCACATGACCCGACGCGCTTACGCTACGCGCCCGGGGGCGCGGCCCGGGTCGCGCAGCGTAAGCGCGCCGGAAGTTTACGTTGTGCGATCGTATTCGCTCGAGTACTTCCGGGTGCGCTTACGCCGTGCGTATCACGCGGTCGCGGCTACGCGATACGTCACGATCATGTTTTCGTTTGCGATATTGACGCTTACGAGACGCTCCCCGGAGCGCGCCCGGGGGCGCTTTTCAGAAATACGCTTTTCGGGGCGCACTCCGGGGCGCGCTCCGGGAGCGCTCCCCCCAAAAATTAAAAAAAAAAAAATGGGATAATTGTAGAGACAGGTAGCCCTATTCTGAAGTGGTTAGTAAAAAAAGTTAACTTTATAAAAATATGTATTGTGCTACATTGGGCTTAATATATGTTAGAGCCAAAATGTAGCCCAAATGTAGCCCAAAGTAGCCCAATGTAGCCCAAAGATGGCCACCAGAGATCAAAAATTGTAAATGTAGCCCAAAATTCAACTAGATGTAGCCCAACTGTAGCCCAATGACAGAATGTACCAGAGTGTTAAAAAGAACAACTAGAGTGCTAACAGTCTTATTTATAAAGTGAAACTTATAGTTAGGAATTAGCATTAAAAAAACCTTTGAAATTCACTGAAAAAAACCATAGGTTTCACACCAGTTATAGTTAGGAATTAGCATTTAAAAAACCTATTAAATTCACTGAAAAAACCATAGGTTTCACACCAGTTATAGTTAGCTGGAAATTTTACTGATATAAAACCATTGAAATTCCCACGTTATAGTTAGTCGGACTCACTATAACTTGCGCGTGCAATGCACTGCTGATGACATCACATATTACATCACTCATGACATGGTCAGTGACATCACTCATGACATCACTGATGACACCATCCTTGTGACACAGTCACAGACCTCCTCTCAGTGTAAAGTAACCCTTGAGACACATATTCAAAAATAGAAACTGAAATTTTTAAAAAATGGACATACCTATATCAGTTACAACAAGCAATTCTGTACTTCCACTATCTATGTACACATCCATTCATTCACCAACAGTTCTATATAGTCACTCATACATATACTCACTCATCATATGAAGAGATACACCTATACATCCTGTTACACACCGACATTCATCCAAAAGTTACTCACACACATATTCACACGTGCAAATAAACTATTGAACAACCATTTATTTGAATATAGAGTTATACACACACTTCCACCTTACTTCTATTGAAAATTACACATATTTATTCTCTTAAACAATCACTTATAGAAACACATACTTATTTAAACAGGAAATCTTACAATCTCTTACTCTCACATATACTCACTTATATACATCAATATTCATATATACTAGATTAAAACATATGTAGTTACTGATAAAGACACTAGTGGGACAGTCATTCACTCACTAACAAACACATATAGACACTCATCCACCCATACAGTCCTGTACATATGCTGTCTTCAAAACACATACAAACAAAGAGTCAGTCACTCATGCATCTATGTGCTAAGTAATACCTCCACCAAACCATATAGACACTCATACTGATACTACTAAAAATATCAAATAACCCATATACATACGCATGTAGCTACTTATCAACACACGTAGCCACTTATACACAAAGTGAAACACTAATATATGAATTTAAATATTAAAACATAACTCACTAATATTTATTTTTCAGAAAGACACATATTCACTGGATGGTGTCATCAGTGATGTCATGAGTGATGTCACTGACCATGTCATGAGTGATGTAATATGTGATGTCATCAGCAGTGCATTGCACGCGCAAGTTATAGTGAGTCCGACTAACTATAACGTGGGAATTTCAATGGTTTTATATCAGTAAAATTTCCAGCTAACTATAACTGGTGTGAAACCTATGGTTTTTTCAGTGAATATATATATATATAAATATATATATATATATTCACTGAAAAAAACATAGGTTTCACACCAGTTATAGTTAGGAATTAGCATTTAAAAAACCTATCAAATTCACTGAAAAAACCATAGGTTTAACACCAGTTATAGTTAGCTGGAAATTTTACTGATATAAAACCATTGAAATTCCCACGTTATAGTTAGTTGGACTCACTATAACTTGCACGTGTAATGCACTGCTGATGACATCACATATTACATCACTCATGACATGGTCAGTGACATCACTCATGACACCATCCAGTGAATGTGTGTCTTTCAGATAAATAAATATGTTTTATATATGTATGTTAAGGTCGATGGAAGAATATTTGTTTAAATTATTGTCTTAATGGATGTTTTTTTAAAAAAAATAATTGGATATCTGCCTTATTAAGTGTATCTTAGTGAATACATATATTAGCGAGTGAAAGTAGGTCAGTCTCTCTGTCATCAGTGATGTCATGAGTGATGTCACTGACCATGTCATGAGTGATGTAATATGTGATGTCATCAGCAGTGCATTACACGTGCAAGTTATAGTGAGTCCAACTAACTATAACGTGGGAATTTCAATGGTTTTATATCAGTAAAATTTCCAGCTAACTATAACTGGTGTTAAACCTATGGTTTTTTCAGTGAATTTGATAGGTTTTTTAAATGCTAATTCCTAACTATAACTGGTGTGAAACCTATGGTTTTTTCAGTGAATATATATATATATATATATATATATATATATATATATATATATATATATATATATATATATATATATATATATATATATATATTACCTACTGGCGGTCGCCAGTAGGTAGTTATAGTTAGGATAATTTTCAATGTTAAATCTCAACATTCTATTTTGAATAACTTTGGCGCCGGTTGTCGAATCTGCCTGAAATTTTCAGGAAAATGGTCTCATGGCGGTCCGGTCCTTCCCTGAAAGTTTGGGGGGGATTCGTCAAGCGGGGGCCGAGATAAAAGGGGGGTCCCAAAACGCGTTTTCCCCATGTTAATTTCCATAGGGCGGTCGATTTCACTTTTAGCCCGAACGGCTGAATGGATTTCCACCAAACTTGGCAAAATTGTAGGGACTGGTAGCCCGATGTGCCTTTGCTATGTCTCAAGATATGTGCTCCAGTGGATTTTGAGTAATTTAGGTTCAAAAAAATATATATATCTATAGGCGCTCTCCCGTGCGCGCACGGGAGAGCGCTCCAGGCGCGACACGCGACTTGCGCGCAGGAAGCTGATTGGATCTCAGTTGTCTGTAAACATTCTAAACAGTGCGGAGCGGCCGCCATCTTGTGTCTCGGTAAAATCGAGACACAAGGGGTTTGAAAAAAAAAGGGGCAAATGACCATAAGGGGGAAGAGTAGACCCCCTCTGACCCCCTAGGTTTGATGTAGGGACTAAAATAGGGTCCTGCAGGGCATTAAAAAATTTTTTTCGTTTTGCGCGGGGATAGGCGCTCTCCCGTGCGCGCACGGGAGAGCGCTCCAGGCGCGACACGCGACTTGCGCACAGGAAGCTGATTGGATCTCAGTTGTCTGTAAACATTCTAAACAGTGCGGAGCGGCCGCCATCTTGTGTCTCGGTAAAATCGAGACACAAGGGGTTTGAAAAAAAAAGGGGCAAATGACCATAAGGGGGAAGAGTAGACCCCCTCTGACCCCCTAGGTTTGATGTAGGGACTAAAATAGGGTCCTGCAGGGCAATAAAAAAATTTTTTCGTTTTGCGCGGGGGAAGCGCATGGTACGCGCACCGGAAGCACGGGGAAAATCCAGGACTATATTTATGAAGGCCTTGCGCTGTTAGTTTTGCGCTTCCTGTGCGTCAATTTTTGTGACGCACCAGCGGTGTAAAAAAATGCGCATTGTTATGCAATATTTAAAAAGTGACGCATCTATCTAGATGCGTCACTTTTTAAATATAGTGCAACGAGGTACATTTTATTACACTGCTGGTGTTATGCGTCACTTTTCTGTGCGCACTCCTTATGACGTTCCAGATGTGTCATATTTAATGTATGACGAATCATGTTGCAGATACAATATGGCGCAGAGTTTTAAAAAGTGACCCATGTACCTAGATGCGTCACTTTTTAAAAATAGCGTCAGGTATAATGTATGCAGAGGGGGTGTTCTCCCGCAAAAAGCTTTGTAATAGCGACGCAGTGAAATCTTTGAGATTTCACTGCGTCAGTTTTAGGATGCTGTTGCGTCAAAATCTTGTGCCTGCTTTACAGCAGGTGTTAGACTGAGGCAAGACCTTTCATATGCTGCTTTCCCCATTTGAAAGGACACATTACTGGAGTTGCGTCACTTTTGTGACGCACTCCAGCAATGCGTTACTTGGAATGTCATAAGGAGTGCGCACAGAAAAGTGACGCATTGCACCAGTAGTGTAAAAAAATGTGTTGCGTTGCGTTATATTTAAAAAGTGAGGTATCTAGGTAGATGGGTCACTTTTTAAAATCAAGCGCCACATTATATCTGCGTGAGGTATAATGCATGCAGAGGGGGTGTTCCCCCACAAAAAGCTTTGTAATAGCGACGCAGTGAAATGTTTGAGATTTCACTGCGTCACTTTTAGGATGCTGTTGCATCCTTTAAATATAGTGCAACGAGGCACATTTTATTACACTGCTGGTGTGATGCGTCACTTTTCTGTACACAGTCCTTATGACATTCCAGATGTGTCATATTTAATGTATGACGAATCATGTTGCAAGGAGTTACAGATACGTCAGTATTTCTGACATATGTGTAAACATAAAAGTGATGCGAGGCCGGCGCAAAATTTTGACGCAATAGCATCCTAAAAGTGACGCAGGGAAATCTCATAGATTTCAGTACGTTGTTATTACCAAGCTTTTTGCGAGGGATTGCCCCCTCTGCATACATTATACCTGATGCAGATACAATATGGCGCAGAGTTTTAAAAAGTGACCCATGTACCTAGATGCGTCACTTTTTAAAAAATAGTGTCAGGTATAATGCATGCAGAGGGGGTGTTCCTTGCAAAAAGCTTGGTAATAATGACGCAGTGAGTCACTTTTAGGATGCAGTTGCGCCAAAATCTTGCGCCTGCTTCACAGCAAACCTTTCACATGGTGCTTTTTCCATGTGAAAGGAGACATTACTGGAGTTGCGTCACTTTTGTGACGCACTCCTGCAATGCGTTACTTTTGTGTTTAGAGATATGTCAGAAATACTGACATATCTGTAACTCCTTGCGAATTGATTAGTCATATATTAAATATGACATATGTGGAATGTCATAAGGAGTGCGTCCAGATAAGTGACGCATCGCTATGACGCACTCCAGCAATGCGTTACTTGGAATGTCATAAGGAGTGCGCACAGAAAAGTGACGCATTGCACCAGTAGTGTAAAAAAATGTGTTGCGTTGCGTTATATTTAAAAAGTGAGGTATCTAGGTAGATGGGTCACTTTTTAAAATCAAGCGCCACATTATATCTGCGTGAGGTATAATGCATGCAGAGGGGGTGTTCCCCCACAAAAAGCTTTGTAATAGCGACGCAGTGAAATGTTTGAGATTTCACTGCGTCACTTTTAGGATGCTGTTGCATCCTTTAAATATAGTGCAACGAGGCACATTTTATTACACTGCTGGTGTGATGCGTCACTTTTCTGTACACAGTCCTTATGACATTCCAGATGTGTCATATTTAATGTATGACGAATCATGTTGCAAGGAGTTACAGATACGTCAGTATTTCTGACATATGTGTAAACATAAAAGTGATGCGAGGCCGGCGCAAAATTTTGACGCAATAGCATCCTAAAAGTGACGCAGGGAAATCTCATAGATTTCAGTACGTTGTTATTACCAAGCTTTTTGCGAGGGATTGCCCCCTCTGCATACATTATACCTGATGCAGATACAATATGGCGCAGAGTTTTAAAAAGTGACCCATGTACCTAGATGCGTCACTTTTTAAAAAATAGTGTCAGGTATAATGCATGCAGAGGGGGTGTTCCTTGCAAAAAGCTTGGTAATAATGACGCAGTGAGTCACTTTTAGGATGCAGTTGCGCCAAAATCTTGCGCCTGCTTCATAGCAAACCTTTCACATGGTGCTTTTTCCATGTGAAAGGACACATTACTGGAGTTGCGTCACTTTTGTGACGCACTCCTGCAATGCGTTACTTTTGTGTTTAGAGATATGTCAGAAATACTGACATATCTGTAACTCCTTGCGAATTGATTAGTCATATATTAAATATGACATATGTGGAATGTCATAAGGAGTGCGTCCAGATAAGTGACGCATCGCTATTTTCACGTAGCGATGCGTCACTTTTCAGAAATGAGGCCTCCAGTTTATTCACTGTGTCATAAATTTCTTTTCTAACACTCACCTTCTTTCAGTCCTCCTACTTCACTTCCTTTCACCTCTCATACCTTTCTGTTCTTTCTTACTCATTCTCCTTTCAATTATCAATGCACTATATTTCACTTACTCTTCATTTTTTAAGATTATAGCTCTTTGATGAGAATTGGAGGTAGTTCTGAAAAGAACTTTTGGTTTTCTTCTTTTAACTGAAGAGGAACAAAAACAGGGAATAGAAACTGCTCAACAGGAGCAAAAAGAAAAGAAAAAAATTAGGGGTGGGAAGGGCAGTGATGGTTCTCTAATGCCCGAACCATGAGCAGGACACTTTGCTCCCCATAGGTGAGGAGTTGATTGCAGTATCTGCATCTGACGACCCCATGGTTGAATGCAGGTTGGATGTTTGCTACCTGCCCCTGAGCTTGTTCTCTTCCAGAAGAAGTTGCTCCTCCGGTTGATGTAGAGGCCCCATCTCTAGGAACCTCCTGTGCCAGAGCCCTGACACTTTCCCGGGCAAAATTCTGGGGGTGCTTGGTCTCCACATGGCGAATCATGGTGAAGTTGCCAAAAGAGTATTTTTTTAGGGGGTTACCCCGTGACAGGACCTTTTTGCAGATCCTGCACTCTACTTTTGGTGCATTCACCTTTTTCTGGTCTGCAGGAAACTTAAAAAATTTCCAGATGAAATGTCCCTTCTTCTTTGGGGTAGGTGGCTCTTCATCAATGAAGTCATCTTCACTGCTGGATGATCTGGCAGCCATGATTATCCAAGAAATATGCAAGAGCAAAACAGGCAGGTCTTTCAGTCACAAAAGTGAAAGAAGAAGTGAAGGAAATGGGTGGGGATTTCATTCATTGTAAAAAAAAACTGTTAGCAACCAATGAAAAGTGTTATTTTAGGGTCACATGACCCGACGCGCTTACGCTGCGCGCTCAGGTGCACTTCCGGGTGCGTTTACGCAGCGCGATCGTAGGCGCTTCCGGGGCGCAAACGTGGCGCGATCGTAGGCGCTTCCGGGGCGCAAACGTGGCGCGATCGTAGGCGCTTCCGGGGCGCAAACGTGGCGCGATCGTAGGCGCTTTTGCGTGCGTTTAGGAGCCGCGCACGTAGGCGCTTCCGAGGGCACGTACGTTGCGCGCCGAAGTGACGTCATCAATCTTTCATAGAAATGCATAATCATTTTCCATATTAAAAAAAAAAAATTTTATTTGTATGGTACGAAATGTTTTGCATTATTATTAACTTTTCATTCATATTTTTTTTTCACGAACGACAGTTGCGCTCTGGGTGCGCTTTCAGATGAGCGCACGGAGAAGCTTACAGGAGAGCTTAGCTGAAAGCTTCCCCGAGCGCGCACCCAGAGCGCAAAAGAAAAAAATTATAAAAAAAATGAATACTTAAAAAAAAACAGCAAATTGTAAAAAAAAAAAAGGTTAGAAACTCGATATACAAAGGAATTAGCATTTAAAAAACCTATGAAATTCACTGAAAAAACCATAGGTTTCACACCAGTTATAGTTAGGAATTAGCATTTAAAAAACCTATTAAATTCACTGAAAAAACCATAGGTTTCACACCAGTTATAGTTAGCTGGAAATTTTACTGATATAAAACCATTGAAATTCCCACGTTATAGTTAGTCGGACTCACTATAACTTGCGCGTGCAATGCACTGCTGATGACATCACATATTACATCACTCATGACATGGTCAGTGACATCACTCATGACATCACTGATGACACCATCCAGTGAATATGTGTCTTTCTGAAAAATAAATATTAGTGAGTTATGTTTAAATATTTAAATATATATATTAGTGTTTCACTTTGTGTATAAGTGGCTACATGTGTTGATAAGTAGCTACATGCGTATGTATATGGGTTATTAGATATTTTTATTAGTATCAGTATGAGTGTCTATATGGTTTGGTGGGGGTATTACTTAGCACATAGATGCATGAGTGACTGACTCTTTCTTTGTATGTGTTTTGAAGACAGCATATGTACAGGACTGTATGGGTGGATGAGTGTCTATATGTGTTTGTTAGTGAGTAAATGACTGTCTCACTAGTGTCTTTATCAGTAACTACATATGTTTTAATCTAGTATATATGAATATTGATGTATATAAGTGAGTATATGTGAGAGTAAGAGATTGTAAGAGTTCCTGTTTAAATAAGTATGTGTTTCTATAAGTGATTGTTTAAGAGAATAAATATGTGTAATTTTCAATAGAAGTAAGGTGGAAGTGTGTGTATAACTCTATATTCAAATAAATGGTTGTTCAATAGTTTATTTGCACGTGTGAATATGTGTGTGAGTAACTTTTGGATGAATGTCGGTGTGTAACAGGATGTATAGGTGTATCTCTTCATATGATGAGTGAGTATATGTATGAGTGACTATATAGAACTGTTGGTGAATGAGTGGATGTGTATATAGATAGTGGAATTACTGAATTGCTTGTTGTAACTGATATAGGTATCTCCATTTTTTTAAAAATTTCAGTTTCTATTTTTGAATATGTGTCTCAAGGGTTACATTATAGTGAAAGGAGGTCTGTCAATATGTCACAAGGATGGTGTCATGAGTGATGTCACTGACCATGTCATGAGTGATGTAATATGTGATGTCATCAGCAGTGCATTGCACGCGCAAGTTATAGTGAGTCCGACTAACTATAACGTGGGAATTTCAATGGTTTTATATCAGTAAAATTTCCAGCTAACTATAACTGGTGTGAAACCTATGGTTTTTTCAGTGAATTTAATAGGTTTTTTAAATGCTAATTCCTAACTATAACTGGTGTGAAACCTATGGTTTTTTCAGTGAATATATATATATATATATATATATATATTCACTGAAAAAACCATAGGTTTCACACCAGTTATAGTTAGGAATTAGCATTTAAAAAACCTATTAAATTCACTGACAAAACCATAGATTTCACACCATTTATAGTTAGCTGGAAATTTTACTGACATAAAACCATTGAAATTCCCACGTTATAGTTAGTTGGACTCACTATAACTTGCGCGCCTGTAATGCACTGCTGATGACGTCACATATTACATCACTCATGACATGGTCAGTGACATCACTCATGACATCACTGATGACACCATCCTTGTGACAGAGTGACAGACCTAATTTCAGTGTAATGTAACGCTTGAAACACATATTCAAAAATAGAAACAAACATTTTTAAAAAAATGGAGATACCCAAACCAGTAACAACAACCAATTCAGTAATTCCACCATCTATATACACATCCACTCATTCACCAACAGTTCTATATAGTCACTCATATATATACTCACTCATCATATGTAGTGATACACCTATACATCCTGTTACACATCAGCAGTCATCCAAAAGTTACTCACACACATACTCACACATGCAAATAAACTATTGAACATCCATTTATTTGCATATACATTTATACACACACTACCACCTTACTTCTAAGGAAACTTACCCATACTTACTCTCTTAAACAATCACTTATAGAAACACATACTTATTTAAACAGGAACTCCTACAATCTCTCACTATATATACTATACTCACTTATATACATCAATACTCACATATACTAGATTAAAACATATGTCGTTACTAATGAAGACACTAGTGAGACAGTCATTCACTCACTAACACACACATATACACACTCATCCACCCATACAGTCCTGCACATATGCTGTCTTCAAAACACATACAAACAGTGAGTCAGTCACCAACCCCTGCAGCCACTTATACACAAAGAGAAACACTGATACAAACATTTAAATATTTAAACAATACTCGCTAATATATGTATTCACTAAGATACACGTAATAAGCCAGTTACCCAACCAATTTTTTTTTTAAAAAACATCCATTTACACACTTATTTAAACATTTATTCTTCCATCGACCTTTACAAATACATATATAAAACAAATTTATTTTTCAGAAAGACACACATTCACTGGATGGTGTCATCAGTGATGTCATGAGTGATGTCACTGACCATGTCATGAGTGATGTAATATGTGACGTCATCAGCAGTGCATTACAGGCGCGCAAGTTATAGTGAGTCCAACTAACTATAACGTGGGAATTTCAATGGTTTTATGTCAGTAAAATTTCCAGCTAACTATAAATGGTGTGAAATCTATGGTTTTGTCAGTGAATTTAATAGGTTTTTTAAATGCTAATTCCTAACTATAACTGGTGTGAAACCTATGGTTTTTTCAGTGAATTTCAAAGGTTTTTTAAATGCTAATTCCTAACTATAACTGGTGTGAAACCTATGGTTTTTTCAGTGAATATATATATATATATATATATTCCCACGTTATAGTTAGTCGGACTCACTATAACTTGCGCGTGCAATGCACTGCTGATGACATCACATATTACATCACTCATGACATGGTCAGTGACATCACTCATGACACCATCCTTGTGACATATTGACAGACCTCCTTTCACTATAATGTAACCCTTGAGACACATATTCAAAAATAGAAACTGAAATTTTTAAAAAAATGGAGATACCTATATCAGTTACAACAAGCAATTCAGTAATTCCACTATCTATATACACATCCACTCATTCACCAACAGTTCTATATAGTCACTCATACATATACTCACTCATCATATGAAGAGATACACCTATACATCCTGTTACACACCGACATTCATCCAAAAGTTACTCACACACATATTCACACGTGCAAATAAACTATTGAACAACCATTTATTTGAATATAGAGTTATACACACACTTCCACCTTACTTCTATTGAAAATTACACATATTTATTCTCTTAAACAATCACTTATAGAAACACATACTTATTTAAACAGGAACTCTTACAATCTCTTACTCTCACATATACTCACTTATATACATCAATATTCATATATACTAGATTAAAACATATGTAGTTACTGATAAAGACACTAGTGAGACAGTCATTTACTCACTAACAAACACATATAGACACTCATCCACCCATACAGTCCTGTACATATGCTGTCTTCAAAACACATACAAAGAAAGAGTCAGTCACTCATGCATCTATGTGCTAAGTAATACCCCCACCAAACCATATAGACACTCATACTGATACTAATAAAAATATCTAATAACCCATATACATACGCATGTAGCTACTTATCAACACATGTAGCCACTTATACACAAAGTGAAACACTAATATATATATTTAAATATTTAAACATAACTCACTAATATTTATTTTTCAGAAAGACACATATTCACTGGATGGTGTCATCAGTGATGTCATGAGTGATGTCACTGACCATGTCATGAGTGATGTAATATGTGATGTCATCAGCAGTGCATTGCACGCGCAAGTTATAGTGAGTCCGACTAACTATAACGTGGGAATTTCAATGGTTTTATATCAGTAAAATTTCCAGCTAACTATAACTGGTGTGAAACCTATGGTTTTTTCAGTGAATTTAATAGGTTTTTTAAATGCTAATTCCTAACTATAACTGGTGTGAAACCTATGGTTTTTTCAGTGAATTTCATAGGTTTTTTAAATGCTAATTCCTTTGTATATCGAGTTTCTAACCTTTTTTTTTTTTACAATTTGCTGTTTTTTTTTAAGTATTCATTTTTTTTATAATTTTTTTCTTTTGCGCTCTGGGTGCGCGCTCGGGGAAGCTTTCAGCTAAGCTCTCCTGTAAGCTTCTCCGTGCGCTCATCTGAAAGCGCACCCAGAGCGCAACTGTCGTTCGTGAAAAAAAAATATGAATGAAAAGTTAATAATAATGCAAAACATTTCGTACCATACAAATAAAAATTTTTTTTTTTAATATGGAAA
Source organism: Lissotriton vulgaris (assembly GCF_964263255.1). Lineage (NCBI taxonomy): Eukaryota > Metazoa > Chordata > Amphibia > Caudata > Salamandridae > Lissotriton > Lissotriton vulgaris. Next base: position 21,400 of record NW_028242148.1, on the reverse strand, counting down.
ATGATTATGCATTTCTATGAAAGATTGATGACGTCACTTCGGCGCGCAACGTACGTGCCCTCGGAAGCGCCTACGTGCGCGGCTCCTAAACGCACGCAAAAGCGCCTACGATCGCGCCACGTTTGCGCCCCGGAAGCGCCTACGATCGCGCCACGTTTGCGCCCCGGAAGCGCCTACGATCGCGCCACGTTTGCGCCCCGGAAGCGCCTACGATCGCGCTGCGTAAACGCACCCGGAAGTGCACCTGAGCGCGCAGCGTAAGCGCGTCGGGTCATGTGACCCTAAAATAACACTTTTCATTGGTTGCTAACAGTTTTTTTTTACAATGAATGAAATCCCCACCCATTTCCTTCACTTCTTCTTTCACTTTTGTGACTGAAAGACCTGCCTGTTTTGCTCTTGCATATTTCTTGGATAATCATGGCTGCCAGATCATCCAGCAGTGAAGATGACTTCATTGATGAAGAGCCACCTACCCCAAAGAAGAAGGGACATTTCATCTGGAAATTTTTTAAGTTTCCTGCAGACCAGAAAAAGGTGAATGCACCAAAAGTAGAGTGCAGGATCTGCAAAAAGGTCCTGTCACGGGGTAACCCCCTAAAAAAATACTCTTTTGGCAACTTCACCATGATTCGCCATGTGGAGACCAAGCACCCCCAGAATTTTGCCCGGGAAAGTGTCAGGGCTCTGGCACAGGAGGTTCCTAGAGATGGGGCCTCTACATCAACCGGAGGAGCAACTTCTTCTGGAAGAGAACAAGCTCAGGGGCAGGTAGCAAACATCCAACCTGCATTCAACCATGGGGTCGTCAGATGCAGATACTGCAATCAACTCCTCACCTATGGGGAGCAAAGTGTCCTGCTCATGGTTCGGGCATTAGAGAACCATCACTGCCCTTCCCACCCCTAATTTTTTTCTTTTCTTTTTGCTCCTGTTGAGCAGTTTCTATTCCCTGTTTTTGTTCCTCTTCAGTTAAAAGAAGAAAACCAAAAGTTCTTTTCAGAACTACCTCCAATTCTCATCAAAGAGCTATAATCTTAAAAAATGAAGAGTAAGTGAAATATAGTGCATTGATAATTGAAAGGAGAATGAGTAAGAAAGAACAGAAAGGTATGAGAGGTGAAAGGAAGTGAAGTAGGAGGACTGAAAGAAGGTGAGTGTTAGAAAAGAAATTTATGACACAGTGAATAAACTGGAGGCCTCATTTCTGAAAAGTGACGCATCGCTACGTGAAAATAGCGATGCGTCACTTATCTGGACGCACTCCTTATGACATTCCACATATGTCATATTTAATATATGACTAATCAATTCGCAAGGAGTTACAGATATGTCAGTATTTCTGACATATCTCTAAACACAAAAGTAACGCATTGCAGGAGTGCGTCACAAAAGTGACGCAACTCCAGTAATGTGTCCTTTCACATGGAAAAAGCACCATGTGAAAGGTTTGCTATGAAGCAGGCGCAAGATTTTGGCGCAACTGCATCCTAAAAGTGACTCACTGCGTCATTATTACCAAGCTTTTTGCAAGGAACACCCCCTCTGCATGCATTATACCTGACACTATTTTTTAAAAAGTGACGCATCTAGGTACATGGGTCACTTTTTAAAACTCTGCGCCATATTGTATCTGCATCAGGTATAATGTATGCAGAGGGGGCAATCCCTCGCAAAAAGCTTGGTAATAACAACGTACTGAAATCTATGAGATTTCCCTGCGTCACTTTTAGGATGCTATTGCGTCAAAATTTTGCGCCGGCCTCGCATCACTTTTATGTTTACACATATGTCAGAAATACTGACGTATCTGTAACTCCTTGCAACATGATTCGTCATACATTAAATATGACACATCTGGAATGTCATAAGGACTGTGTACAGAAAAGTGACGCATCACACCAGCAGTGTAATAAAATGTGCCTCGTTGCACTATATTTAAAGGATGCAACAGCATCCTAAAAGTGACGCAGTGAAATCTCAAACATTTCACTGCGTCGCTATTACAAAGCTTTTTGTGGGGGAACACCCCCTCTGCATGCATTATACCTCACGCAGATATAATGTGGCGCTTGATTTTAAAAAGTGACCCATCTACCTAGATACCTCACTTTTTAAATATAACGCAACGCAACACATTTTTTTACACTACTGGTGCAATGCGTCACTTTTCTGTGCGCACTCCTTATGACATTCCAAGTAACGCATTGCTGGAGTGCGTCATAGCGATGCGTCACTTATCTGGACGCACTCCTTATGACATTCCACATATGTCATATTTAATATATGACTAATCAATTCGCAAGGAGTTACAGATATGTCAGTATTTCTGACATATCTCTAAACACAAAAGTAACGCATTGCAGGAGTGCGTCACAAAAGTGACGCAACTCCAGTAATGTCTCCTTTCACATGGAAAAAGCACCATGTGAAAGGTTTGCTGTGAAGCAGGCGCAAGATTTTGGCGCAACTGCATCCTAAAAGTGACTCACTGCGTCATTATTACCAAGCTTTTTGCAAGGAACACCCCCTCTGCATGCATTATACCTGACACTATTTTTTAAAAAGTGACGCATCTAGGTACATGGGTCACTTTTTAAAACTCTGCGCCATATTGTATCTGCATCAGGTATAATGTATGCAGAGGGGGCAATCCCTCGCAAAAAGCTTGGTAATAACAACGTACTGAAATCTATGAGATTTCCCTGCGTCACTTTTAGGATGCTATTGCGTCAAAATTTTGCGCCGGCCTCGCATCACTTTTATGTTTACACATATGTCAGAAATACTGACGTATCTGTAACTCCTTGCAACATGATTCGTCATACATTAAATATGACACATCTGGAATGTCATAAGGACTGTGTACAGAAAAGTGACGCATCACACCAGCAGTGTAATAAAATGTGCCTCGTTGCACTATATTTAAAGGATGCAACAGCATCCTAAAAGTGACGCAGTGAAATCTCAAACATTTCACTGCGTCGCTATTACAAAGCTTTTTGTGGGGGAACACCCCCTCTGCATGCATTATACCTCACGCAGATATAATGTGGCGCTTGATTTTAAAAAGTGACCCATCTACCTAGATACCTCACTTTTTAAATATAACGCAACGCAACACATTTTTTTACACTACTGGTGCAATGCGTCACTTTTCTGTGCGCACTCCTTATGACATTCCAAGTAACGCATTGCTGGAGTGCGTCACAAAAGTGACGCAACTCCAGTAATGTGTCCTTTCAAATGGGGAAAGCAGCATATGAAAGGTCTTGCCTCAGTCTAACACCTGCTGTAAAGCAGGCACAAGATTTTGACGCAACAGCATCCTAAAACTGACGCAGTGAAATCTCAAAGATTTCACTGCGTCGCTATTACAAAGCTTTTTGCGGGAGAACACCCCCTCTGCATACATTATACCTGACGCTATTTTTAAAAAGTGACGCATCTAGGTACATGGGTCACTTTTTAAAACTCTGCGCCATATTGTATCTGCAACATGATTCGTCATACATTAAATATGACACATCTGGAACGTCATAAGGAGTGCGCACAGAAAAGTGACGCATAACACCAGCAGTGTAATAAAATGTACCTCGTTGCACTATATTTAAAAAGTGACGCATCTAGATAGATGCGTCACTTTTTAAATATTGCATAACAATGCGCATTTTTTTACACCGCTGGTGCGTCACAAAAATTGACGCACAGGAAGCGCAAAACTAACAGCGCAAGGCCTTCATAAATATAGTCCTGGATTTTCCCCGTGCTTCCGGTGCGCGTACCATGCGCTTCCCCCGCGCAAAACGAAAAAAATTTTTTATTGCCCTGCAGGACCCTATTTTAGTCCCTACATCAAACCTAGGGGGTCAGAGGGGGTCTACTCTTCCCCCTTATGGTCATTTGCCCCTTTTTTTTTCAAACCCCTTGTGTCTCGATTTTACCGAGACACAAGATGGCGGCCGCTCCGCACTGTTTAGAATGTTTACAGACAACTGAGATCCAATCAGCTTCCTGTGCGCAAGTCGCGTGTCGCGCCTGGAGCGCTCTCCCGTGCGCGCACGGGAGAGCGCCTATCCCCGCGCAAAACGAAAAAATTTTTTTAATGCCCTGCAGGACCCTATTTTAGTCCCTACATCAAACCTAGGGGGTCAGAGGGGGTCTACTCTTCCCCCTTATGGTCATTTGCCCCTTTTTTTTTCAAACCCCTTGTGTCTCGATTTTACCGAGACACAAGATGGCGGCCGCTCCGCACTGTTTAGAATGTTTACAGACAACTGAGATCCAATCAGCTTCCTGCGCGCAAGTCGCGTGTCGCGCCTGGAGCGCTCTCCCGTGCGCGCACGGGAGAGCGCCTATAGATATATATATTTTTTTGAACCTAAATTACTCAAAATCCACTGGAGCACATATCTTGAGACATAGCAAAGGCACATCGGGCTACCAGTCCCTACAATTTTGCCAAGTTTGGTGGAAATCCATTCAGCCGTTCGGGCTAAAAGTGAAATCGACCGCCCTATGGAAATTAACATGGGGAAAACGCGTTTTGGGACCCCCCTTTTATCTCGGCCCCCGCTTGACGAATCCCCCCCAAACTTTCAGGGAAGGACCGGACCGCCATGAGACCATTTTCCTGAAAATTTCAGGCAGATTCGACAACCGGCGCCAAAGTTATTCAAAATAGAATGTTGAGATTTAACATTGAAAATTATCCTAACTATAACTACCTACTGGCGACCGCCAGTAGGTAATATATATATATATATATATATATATTCAATGAAAAAACCATTGGTTTTAGGCCATATATAGTTAGGGATTTGCATTTACAAAACCTTATTTTACTCGCATAAAACCATTGAAATTCCATATATAGTTAGATGCGCTAACTATATATTGCGCACCCGCAATCCACTGCTGATGATGTCACATATTACATCATTCATGACATGGTCAGTGACATCACTGATGACATCACTGATGACATCTCAAATGACATCACTGATGACATCACTGATGACAACACCCAGTGACTGTATGTTTCTGTAAAGTTAAAATATGTCTTACATATTGAAGAATGAGTGGATGTATAAGTGTCTGGATGAAGGATTTAGTAGGTGCATGACTGACTGTATGAGTGAGTGATTAAATGTGTCTCACTGAGTGCATGGGTTAGTGACTAAACTGTCTTAATTTGTGCATCATTATGTCTGTTGTTCTGTAAACTGTTGCATGTGTTGATAAGTAGCTATATGAGTAACTATATGGGTTATTGATTGGTGGCCCAAGTATTTGTATGGGAGACTGAGTGTGTGTGTGGGTGGCTGGGAGGTGTATGACTCTGTGCATAGATGTGTGAGCAGTTGATTCACTAGATGTATGGTTTCAAAAGTGCATGTGGAAACAGCTGTATGGGCGGTTGACTGTGTGCATGAGTGTATTGGTGAGTGAATGGATATCTCAGTGCTACATGTCAAAGTAAGTACATATGTAAAACACAGTACATGTGAGAGTTGACATATATAAATAACTGTGCATAAGAGCCAGTGAATGTGTGAGTGGATGTATGGATCATTGTGAACTTGTATCAGGGATTGTATAAGAGAGTAAATATGTGTTAGTATATGTTTGAATAAGTAAAGTTTGTATAACTGTATAGTTGAGGAAATGGAGGTGTGATTGATTCTTTGCATGACTGACTAGGTGTGTGAGTAACTCCATGGATGAGTGACAGTCTGTGAGTGTCTGTTTACACTGATTGTATCTAAGGTTATATTAGAGTCTGAAGAGGTTCATCGTATTATCACATGAATGATATCATCAGTGATGTGATCAGTAATGTCAAATGAGATGTCATCAGTGATGTCATCAGTGATGTCATTTGAGATGTCATCAGTGATGTCATTTGAGATGTCATCAGTGATGTCATCAGTGATGTCACTGACCATGTCATGAATGATGTAATATGTGACATCATCAGCAGTGGATTGCGGGTGCGCGATATATAGTTAGCGCATCTAACTATATATGGAATTTCAATGGTTTTATGCGAGTAAAATAAGGTTTTGTAAATGCAAATCCCTAACTATATATGGCCTAAAACCAATGGTTTTTTCATTGAATTTTCAAGGTTTTGTAAATGCAAATTCCTAACTATATATCCACTATAACCTATGGTTTTTTCTGTGAATTTCATTGGTTTTTTAATAGCAAATATGAAAAGCTTTAAAATGTCAAGTACGTGATAGATAAAAACATTTTCGTATTTATGCACGCTGATGTGCTTTGAACGCTGCACCCCCCCCTCTTTTGTCTTAGTAGTACTCTCTCTTTGCAGATAGTGAACGGTAGTTAACGCAAGCCTTTGCCCCCGTTGTAATCCGTCGTGCCTGCTTGTCTCTCCATTTGATTGATTGTTGTCCAAGCATTTACTGTTTTAGAATTGGTTCTCTTTGGATCATTCTCTATTTACAAACAAGCACAAAGTCGCAATACTCTGTTTAGTCTTTGCAGATAGTGAAAAATCGTGTAAAAAAATAAAAGTAATCGAGCAAAATCAGTAGGCCACTAATTGGATCTCTTTTTGACCTCGCTAAAATAGAAATATTAGGAACAACCCTTCATGAGAAATACGAAAATAGTGAGATGAACTGAGCTCCACACCATGAGGGCTGCAAGACAGCTCGGCTCCATCACCCATCCCGCACAAAATAACGACAAACCCTATGCAAATATTAAAAATATAGACAACACACCAGCAAAGAAACAGGGTAAAACATTTTATTAAAAAACTATTTACATAACGTTGGTTTATAAGATGATGTCAGTAGTGGACCGATGTGTGAATAGGTCGAAAGCAGCACAAGGCTCCAAGATCCGGATGGCAAGCTCCTGGATGTTGGGTGCCATAGTTCAGAGTTCTGAGTTTGAGCCTTTTTCAATGCCTGTGCTTTGTTGAATCAAAATGGCGGCTTGACACAAAGCTGACTCAAGCGTTGCTACTGATGCTATGCAGACCAAAACTGGTTTTCAGTTTGTACATTTTTCTAGATTTTTCAATCCAAGTTTGGTTGACTTTGTAGAACGATGGCTTCAAATTTTCAACATACGGTGTGGTGGCGCTGACTGGGAGGGGGCGCTTCGCTCCTGCCCCCTCCCCAAGTAAGATTTTCATACGTGAAAGTACGTTAATGGTTTTGGTCCCTGAGTTGCTTCGATGTCACTGCCATTCTCAAATGGCATAAGTTCTGGATGTTGGGTGCCATAGTTAAGAGTTCTGAGCAGTGCTTGTAACACTGTCTGAAGCTTATTTCCACCTACTGCAGCTTCACTATTCTCAAAGTAAGTGAGTGTCGTTTGTGGACCTGACTGCATTAGAAAACAATGTGATATGTTACCTTCCTAAACAGCTTGACGGAGGCCCCTGAAGGGCGGTGTGATGGCCATGGACTCGGAGAAGACGCTTGGCTCCGACACCCTCCCCAAGTCTTATAGCACTGGTGTAGCCTGAGATCGCCCCCGACATAGGCGGCCGGCTCCCGGGGTCCGGCGGAACTTTTTGCCTTTTGATGACTCTTCAATTCTGAACCTTGTCCCACAATCCGTTTGACCTGAAGACACGCTGTAGTGGGGCGCCCCTTTACCGTTTCAGTTGCCATTCCGCCCGCTTTTGCTACACTGTGCCTCTTCCGCCATTCAGCTGTTTACCGCCCGCTCTTGCGACTACAGCGTCTCGCTCACCATGTAGTTGAGTTGCTCCCGCTCTTGCGGTGCAGCGATAGGCGGCTGCCACAGGACTCTCAAAATGGCGGCCGGCTCTTTGGTTTTGGGCCTGGTCCACTAAAATGGCCCTGGGACACCTTTGAACTCGGACGCTTCCCTGATAGGGCTTGGGTCCCATTCTCGAAAAGCGTCCCCTCAGCCGTGAAGATTCTACAAAAGTCTTGGGGGCCTCCGACTCCCGCAGGCTTCTGGTGGGGAGCGGCTGCCATGATTGCTCGTGGAATGGCCACGACGGAGCTACGAGATGGTAGTGGTCTCATGCTGACGCCAGCTTTAGTCTGAAACATCCAGAAACACTGTAGACTACCAATTCGATCAGTTCCGGTAGCGCCCCAACATGACCCGGAAGAGAAGAACTTGCCCTCCCCTCTTTGACTGATGGTTCTTGTTGCCTGTCCCCTCTGTTGTCATTTAACAGAACTTTTTGGACTGCTGAAAGGGGTTGTGTTCCGAACGCTGGTTGGTGGAGACATTTTGACTATATTCTTGACCTACGTTGTCGCGTAATGCGTTATATGACACGCCGCGTTAGCGCACCCGGAAGTGATCCGAGGCGCGGCGCGCAGCGCGTAACGTAAGCATAACAGGTCATGTGACTTGTTAATAAAACTTTTCATTGGTTCATTTTACTTTTGTTAATTTAATGATGAAAAGCTTGGTCATATGACCTAAAAATTACGCTTTTTATTGTTTTCGAACAATATTTTTTTTTCAAACATATGTTATAATATTCCAGGCTAATGTACTTTCCCGGAAAATTTACAACTGTCTTGCAAGTAAAATATATTCCTTTTTCGAGAAAAAGGGCGTTTCTTCCTTCCATGACGGAGCCGTTGAGTAAAAGAGATTCCGCCTGCTGTCTTAGTCGCCGATACGCCTGATTATCAGATTCTTATCGATCACTTTATGTTGCAGACATGAAAAACACAACTGCCCTTGACCATTTATCTTTACTGCGTTCCTACATATTATACCTTTTATCCGTCATGTAATTGGACTGCTTTATTTCACTTGCCTTTTACTGATTCGAAAACAGTGACTAAAAGTAAAAACTTTACCAATGTAAATACTACTACCGTGTTTTGTTTTAAAAACCTTTATTGTGATAATGTCAGTATACAAATACGGGCCTATAACCACGTGGGCCGGCCACGGAGCAAACTGAAATCGTATATGATGAGGAGACATTTACACTGTAGAAGAACGTAACGAGCGGGCCATTAGGTTGCAAGAACAAAGGTGTCTAACAGTTGCGGAATCGGTGGACGTACATTTTGTAATTAAAATAAGACAGGGCCACTTACAATAACATTTTCTAGATATACATTTGCGGGCAAGGAGTTACGAGTCCCATTTATACCGGCGCCATTTTGGGCGAGGCCGGGCAGGTCCAAGATATAGTCAAAATGTCTCCACCAACCATCGGCCAGACCAGAACCCCTTTCGGCCCTTTATGCTACAAGATGGTGTCTTCCATTCAGAAAATATTGTTGGCAGCATTTTGAAAGGAAACAGAAACAGCCGTTCTCCTAGTGAGTTTCACATTGTTACATTTAGGAAGAATGTTGAAGAGTAGTATGTGGAAAATCTGAAGCCATTTTTCTACAAACTCTCAATCAGACTTGGATGGAAAAAAAAAACCTGAAGAATGTACAAACTGAAAACCAATTTTTGTCTGTATAGCATCAACAGTAACGCTTGAGTCAGCTTTGTGTAAAGCCGCCATTTTCATTCAATCAATAGCGTCCCCCTGCACACATTCAGGGACCTGGTCGTGTCTTCAGATGAAACGGATTGTAGGAAAAGAAGCAGAAAGGAAAAGGAAAAAAGTTCCGCCGGACCTCGGGAGCCGGCCGCCTATGTCATGTGCGACCTTTGGCCACACCAGGGCAATAGTGAAGCTGCAGCAGGTGCAAATAAGCTTCAGACAGTCTTACAAGCACTGCTCAGAACTCTCAACTGAGGCACTCAACATCCAGGACTTGCCATTCGGATCTTGGCGCCTTGTGCTGGTTCCGACCTATTCACACATCGGTCCACTACTGACATCACCTCATAAGCCAACGGGGCACCCCACGCCGACTTTTGGCGCAGCATTGTAGGATGGCCACACCAGTGCGGCAACTTGCTGGACACAACATCGGGGCCATCCAGATCTCGGCGCGTTCGACTCACTGTACCGCAAGAGTGACCGCAACTCAGCTGGACACGCCGTCTTTCGGCGCAGCATTGTAGGATGGCCACACCAGTGCGGCAATTTGCTGGACACCACCTCGGTGCCATCCGGATCTCGGTGCGTTCGAGTCACTGTACCGCAACAGTGACCGCAACTCAGCTGGACACGCCGTCTTTCGGCGCAGCATTGTAGGATGGCCACACCAGTGCGGCAATTTGCTGGACACCACCTCGGTGCCATCCGGATCTCGGCGCGTTCGAGTCACTGTACCGCAACAGTGACCGCAACTCAGCTGGACACGCCGTCTTTCGGCGCAGCATTGTAGGATGGCCACACCAGTGCGGCAATTTGCTGGACACCACCTCGGTGCCATCCGGATCTCGGCGCGTTGTGCTGCCTTCGGCCTATTCGCACATCGGTCCGCTACTGACGCCGCCTCACGTGCCAACGGATTTTCTACGCTTTTTGTAGCCCTATGCCGCATAACAGGTCATGTGACTTGTTTATAAAACTTTTCATTGGTTCATTTTACTTTTGGTTTCCTAAAGATGGAAGGCTTGGTCATATGACCTAAAAATAACACTTTTCATTGGTTTAGAACATTTTTTTTTCCCAAACGATGAAAGCCCCACCTTGTTTCTGGATCATTCAGACTGAAGCTGGCGTCAGCATGAGAGCACCACCATCTCGTGGCTCCGTCGTGGTCATTCCGCGAGCAATCATGGCAGCCGCTCCCCACCGGAAGCCTGCGGGAGTCGGGGGCCCCCAAGACTTTTGTAGAATCTTCACGGCTGAGGGGACGCTTTTCGAGAATGGAGCCCAAGCCATAGCAGGCAAGCGTCCGAGTTCCAAGGTGTCCCAGGGCCATTTCAGTGGACCAGGCCCAAAACCGAGGAGCCGTCCGCCATTTTAAGAGTCATGTGGCAGCCGCCTATCGCTGCACTGCAAGAGTGGGAGCAACTCAACAACATGGTGAGCGAGACGCTGTAGCCCCAAGAGCGGGCGCAACTCAGCTGGATGGCCGCCACCTGGGGAGGCCCGTTCACGCCGCCTCCCCCACGCCCCTCCCCCCCCCCCGGGCCGCCGCACGCCAATTTTCGGAGCAGCATTGTAGGATACCAAAACCAGTGCGGCAGTTTACTGGACATCACCTGGGTGCCTGTCGTACATGTTGTGTCAGCCATGGGACACTGGACACAGTGCCATCAACATCTCAACGCGTTCTGCTGCCTTGGGACTATTCGCACAACAGACCGCTACTGACGAGGCCTCCCCCCGCACCACCCGGGACGCCCCACGCTGTTTTCTGTGCTGCATTGTAGGATCCCAAAACCAGTGCGGCACCCAGGCGACATCACCTGGGTGCCGTCCAGAACTCTGCACGTTGTGCTGCCTTGGGACTATTCGCACAAAAGACAGCTTCTAACCATTGTTGCTTTTTGGGTTGAAAAATGTTTAAATGTTTTTAGTTTTTGTTCCGTTCATTATAGTTAAAAGTTAATAAAGTTTTATAATCTTACTTTGTTGGAGTGTTATCTATTTTTTTTTAAACGGGTGAATGGGGCCTTGAATCGGGTTATTGTCATGTGTGGGCTTTGGAAGTGTGCTGCTGCAGGATCGGACATTTCAAACTCAAATGCACGTTCTTTTTCTTACCTTTCCAAAGCATGGAGCGCAATAGCAGGCAGAGAAAGGGTGATGCACGTGTTGAACACTACCTGACCTGGCAAGTTGCTGGCAGTGCCCCCCCGCCCGCTCCTGAAAGAGGGCACACACACACCGCCGCCCCGAGTACTTCACAAATCTTTAAAAGACCATGCGCTTGTTCATGAGGCTTAAATGGTTTATCACCTCTTCTAGAACCCCTGCATCGTCCCTCTGACGTTTCCTGGAAAAATTACCATGTAACACAATACCAAGCCCTGTCAGCTGAAACCCCCAAGGAATCGTGGGGCATATTATCAAGGGGGTTTATCTCCGCTTTTTTGGCTTTAAAAGCCATGAAAGCGGAGATAAAATTATCTCCCTATTACCAAGCTGTCGCTAACACCAGTTAGTGACAGCTAAAAGGAGATAGCGACCATCTTGGGCCCCGCTTTGCATGTCAGTGATACTTATCACTAATGACATGCAAAGTGGCGTGCCAAGATGTTAGCGACTGGAAACAGTCCCTAACATCGCTATCTCCTATTACCAACTTTTGGAGATATTCGCGCTAAGCGCGAATATCTCCAAAATCTAACACCTGCCCTGAGCAGTTCTTAGCCATGTTATCCAATGGGAGGTGGATAACATGGCTAAGAGCATTTGCTCGATAATACATGAATATCGCTGACTTTTCTGCGATAATAGCAAGGTTTATCTGCGATAAAAATCGCCGATGTGCGGCGATAATTTTTGTCTCTAAACAAGTTAGAGACAAAAATTATCGCTAGTTGTTCGTAATATGCCCCCGGGTTTTTGCTTGCAGAAATCGGGAGGCGGGAGACTAGCACTGAAATCAGTAGTCTCACGCCTGAATCGGGAGGGTTGGCATGTCTGAATTCTCTACAGCTGGGGCCATAAACTACATCCGCAGGGGTAGGTGATAGCCTGGGACCAGCCTGGCATCTACAATGGCTGCCGTGCACGACAAAATTGTGGCATTGGAAAAAAGGCAAGATGGCGCAGCCGCTGGAAGAGATGTATCAACATATATCAGCCTCCTCAGCCACCCTCAGGAAACATAGGGGATTAGGATACGTCTCCCGCACCCCCTTATACCTAGTAATTTAATTAACGAAGCACAAAATGGCGAATTCCCGTTTCGCTACCAGTTTGCGGCCCAGTTCGCGGCCCGTGAAGCGCTTCTACCGTGAAAAATCATTTTTTTTTTCTTTTCCCCACGGGACCCTTTAATAACCCCAACAACATTCCTAGGGGGTCAAGAGGGGGATACCTTGCCCCCTTTCATTAAATTCCCCCTTCGTTTTTCACCTCTTCTTCTCTCTCGATCCTACCGAGAGACAAGATGGCGGCCGCTCCGGACTGTCACGCAGCAAAAAAAAAAAAAGCTCACGCACAGCCGCTGGAAGAGATGTATCAACATATATCAGCCTCCTCAGCCACCCTCAGGAAACATAGGGGATTAGGATACGTCTCCCGCACCCCTTATACCTAGTAATTTAATTAACGAAGCACAAAATGGCGAATTTACCGTTTCGCTACCAGTTTGCGGCCCAGTTCGCGGCCCGTGAAGCGCTTCTACCGTGAAAAATCATTTTTTTTTTCTTTTCCCCACGGGACCCTTTAATAACCCCAACAACATTCCTAGGGGGTCAAGAGGGGGATACCTTGCCCCCTTTCATTAAATTCCCCCTTCGTTTTTCACCTCTTCTTCTCTCTCGATCCTACCGAGAGACAAGATGGCGGCCGCTCCGGACTGTTTAGAATGTTGACAGACACCGGAGAGCCAATCAGCTTTCTGCGCGCAAAGTTCCGAAACGCGAAAAGTAAGCGGACCGGATCGCTGCCCGGAGCGCTGTTACAGATATATATCTTGATTTAAACGTTAATTTCTCAAAATCCACTGAAGCACATATATTGAGACCTAGCAAAGGCACATCGGGCTAACAGTCCCTACAATTTTGCCAAGTTTCGTGCAAATCCATTCAGCCGTTCGAGCTAAAAGTGAGTCCAACCGCCCTATGGAAAACTCAATGTTAAAAATGCGTTTTGGGACCCCCCTTTTTTCTCAGCCCCCCCTTGACGAAACCCCACCAAATTTTCAGGGGCTGCTCAGAAACAAAATGTGCCATTTTCCTGAAAATTTCAGCCGATTCCGTCCACAAACGCCAAAGTTATTAGACATAGAATTTTCAAAAATCCCATAGGGAATTAATCCTAACTATATATACCTACTGGCGATAGCCAGTAGGTAATATATATATATATATATATATATATATATATATATATATATATATATATATATATTCACTGAAAAAACCATAGGTTAGAGACCATATATAGTTAGCTGGACATTTTATTGACAAAAAACCAATGAAATTCCATATATAGTTAGTTGCACTAACTATATATCGCGCACCCGCAATCCACTGCTGATGATGTCACATATTACATCATTCATGACATGGTCAGTGACATCACTGATGACATCACTGATGACATCTCAAATGACATCACTGATGACATCACTGATGACATCTCAAATGACATCACTGATGACATCATCTAGTGTCTGTGTGTTTTTGTAAAGTTTAAATATGTTTTACATATTGAAGAATGAGTGGATGTATGGAAGACTGAGTGTGTGTGTGGCTGGCTGGGAGGTGTGTGACTCTGTGCATATCAATGTGTACTTGTATCAGTGATTGTATAAGAGAGTAAGTATGTGTTAGTATATGTGTGAAAAGTATGGTGTTCTGTGTTTAACTGTATAGATGAGGAAATCGAAGTGTGATTGATTCTTCAGAGGACTGACTAGGTGTATGAGTGCATATGATAGTGTTGTAATAATGAGTGACTGTATGTATGAGTGATTGTATGGGTGAATGAGTGAATGTGTGTGTAGACGTAGGAATCAGTGAGTGCGTATGTAGTAACTGGTATTGGTGTGTCATGATGTCATCAGTGATGTCATTTGAGATGTCATCAGTGATGTCATCAGTGATGTCACTGAAGTATGGTGTTCTGTGTTTAACTGTATAGATGAGGAAATGGAAGTGTGATTGATTCTTTACAGGACTGACTAGGTGTGTGAGTAACTCCATGGATGAGTGGCAGTGTGTGAGTGTCTGCATAGGTGTATGAGTGCATATGATAGTGTAATAATGAGTGACTGTATGTATGAGTGATTGTATGGGTGAATGAGTGAATGTGTGTGTAGACGTAGGAATCAGTGAGTGCGTATGTAGTAACTGGTATTGGTGTGTCATGATGTCATCACTGATGTCATTTGAGATGTCATCAGTGATGTCATCAGTGATGTCATTTGAGATGTCATCAGTGATGTCATCAGTGATGTCACTGACCATGTCATGAATGATGTAATATGTGACATCATCAGCAGTGGATTGCGGGTGCGCGATATATAGTTAGTGCAACTAACTATATATGGAATTTCATTGGTTTTTTGTCAATAAAATGTCCAGCTAACTATATATGGTCTCTAACCTATGGTTTTTTCAGTGAATTTTCAAGGTTTTGTAAATGCAAATTCCTAACTATATATGGTCTATAACCTATGGTTTTTTCAGTGAATTTCATTGGTTTTTTAAAAGCTAATATCTAAAGCTGTAAAATATATTCTTTATTACGTGACGTATCACGTAGCCACGTGAGACGCCTCATGACGCGTCGCATAACCGTGACGTATCGGTTCTGCAGCGCAAACAAAACCCGTAACGTAAGCGTGCCGGAGCACGCTTACAGATATATATATTTTTTTTAACCTTAATTAGACAAAATCCACACGTGCACATATCTTGAGGCCTTGCAAAGGCACATCAAACAAACAGTCCCTACAATTTTGCCAAGTTTGCTGGAAATCTATTCCCTTAATTTTTTTTTTACTGTTTCTCTTGGTTTTCCCCTTGTTACGCTTACCGGGACGCTACCCGGTACGCGAACCGGACGCTCCAAAAACACAAGATGGCGGACTCCCGTTACGCTGCCGGTTAGCTGCCCGGTTCGCGTACCGGGAAGCGCCTCTACCGCGAAAAATCGCGGGGACTTTAATATCCCCCTCATAAATCCTAGGGGGTCAGGAGGGGTTTACCTTGCCCCCTTTCCTTCATTTCCCCCTTCTTTTTTCACCACATCTTGTCTCTCGAACCTACCGAGAGACAAGATGGCGGCCGCTCCGGACTGTTTACAATGTTGACAGCTACGCTGCCGGTTAGCTGCCCGGTTAGCTGCCCGGTTAGCTGCCCGGTGAGCTGCCCGGTTCGCGTACCGGGACGTGCCTCTACGGCGTAAAATCGCAAAATGTTTTGCCCCGCGGGGCACTTTAATATCCCCCTCATCAATCCTAGGGGGTCAGGAGTGGTCTACCTTGCCCCCTTTCCTTCATTTCCCCCTTCGTTTTTCACCACATCTTGTCTCTCGATCGTACCGAGAGACAAGATGGCGGCCGCTCCGGTTTGTTTAGAATGTTGACAGACACCGGAGAGCCAATCAGATTCGCTTCGCGAAGTTCCGTTACGCGTCAGGTACGCGAACCGGGGCGCTAACCGTAGCGCTGTCACAGATATATATATTTTTTTAAACGTTAATTTCTCAAAATCCACTGGAGCACATATATTGAGACATAGCAAAGGCACGTCGGGCAAACCATATCTACAATTTTGCCAAGTTTCATGTAAATCTATTCAGCCGTTTGAGCTAAAAGTGAGTCCAACCGCCCTATGGAAAAATGAATGGGAAAAACGCGTTTTGGGACCCCCCTTTGTTCTCGGCCCCCCCTTGACGAAACCCCACCAAATTTTCTGGGGCTGCTCAGAAAAGAAATGTGCCATTTTCCTGAAAATTTCAGCCAATTCCGTCCACAAACGCCAAAGTTATTAGACATAGAATTTTCAGAAATCCCATAGAGAAAAAATCCTAACTATATATACCCACTGGCTATCGCCAGTAGGTAATATACATTTATAAACATATGTAATCTGCATATCTATATAAATATAAATGCATGCATACATATACATATATGCATACATATGCATGTTATTTACATGAAAGTTTTAAAAACACTAATAAAAGCAAAGCTAAAAAGCCACCTCATTACAAACAGAATGGCTTTAACTTAAACGAGGGCGAGATCTATTGCATTTTCAATGCTTGTTTACTTTGGTTCTATCAAGAAGGCATTCAGATGTGTCACACATTTGCCATAAATTCTGAATGTTAGCACTCTAGTTGCTCATTAGATCACTGTAGTAAAGCTAGTGCTCACCAGGGAAGTCTGCTGCTAATCATGGTTTGCAGCCATTTTCCCGCATTTTTTATCCCGCAGACTTTCAGTCCGCATACCATTATCCCGCAAGGTCATTGAGCTCGCATACCATTATCCCGCATTTTTTCAAAACGCATGTGCATTTATCGCGCATGCCTTTACAAAGAATTACGTTTTAAAGGCATGTATGGTAAATGCATTTGCGTTGTGAAAACCACGATGACGAGAGAGGTAAGTGGGTTTGTGTTAATTTTTTCGTGGGTTAGTGATTGTGTAGTGTAGTGTAGTGTTGTGTAGTGTAGTGTTGTGTTAGTGTAGTGTAGAGTTGTGGTGGTTGTTTAGTGTAGGGTCATGCTGGGCGTAGTGTTTTAGGGTTTAGGATAGTGTTGTAGTGTTTGCGTAGTGTAGGGTCATGCTGGGGGTAGTGTTTTAGGGTTTAGGGTAGTGTTGTAGTGTTTGCGTAGTGTAGGGTCATGCTGGGTGTAGTGTTTTAGGGTTTTGGGTAGTGTTGTAGTGTTTGCGTAGTGTAGGGTCATGCTGGGGGTAGTGTTTTAGGGTTTTGGGTAGTGTTGTAGTGTTTGCGTAGTGTAGGGTCATGCTGGGGTGTAGTATTTTAGGGTTTAGGGTAGTGTTGTAGTGTTTGCGTAGTGTAGGGTCATGCTGGGTGTAGTGTTTTAGGGTTTTGGGTAGTGTTGTAGTGTTTGCGTAGTGTAGGGTCATGCTGGGGGTAGTGTTTTAGGGTTTTGGGTAGTGTTGTAGTGTTTGCGTAGTGTAGGGTCATGCTGGGGTGTAGTGTTTTAGGGTTTTGGGTAGTGTTGTAGTGTTTGCGTAGTGTAGGGTCATGCTGGGGTGTAGTGTTTTAGGGTTTTGGGTAGTGTTGTAGTGTTTGCGTAGTGTAGGGTCATGCTGGGGGTAGTGTTTTAGGGTTTTGGGTAGTGTTGTAGTGTTTGCGTAGTGTAGGGTCATGCTGGGGGTAGTGTTTTAGGGTTTTGGGTAGTGTTGTAGTGTTTGCGTAGTGTAGGGTCATGCTGGGGGGTAGTGTTTTAGGGTTTTGGGTAGTGTTGTAGTGTTTGCGTAGTGTAGGGTCATGCTGGGGGTAGTGTTTTAGGGTTTTGGGTAGTGTTGTCGTGTTTGCGTAGTGTGGGGTCATGCTGGGGGTAGTGTTTTAGGGTTTAGGGTAGTGTTGTAGTGTTTGCGTAGTGTAGGGTCATGCTGGGGGTAGTGTTTTAGGGTTTAGGGTAGTGTTGTAGTGTTTGCGTAGTGTAGGGTCATGCTGGGGGTAGTGTTTTAGGGTTTAGGGTAGTGTTGTAGTGTTTGCGTAGTGTAGGGTCATGCTGGGGTGTAGTGTTTTAGGGTTTTGGGTAGTGTTGTAGTGTTTGCGTAGTGTAGGGTCATGCTGGGGGTAGTGTTTTAGGGTTTAGGGTAGTGTTGTAGTGTTTGCGTAGTGTAGGGTCATGCTGGGGTGTAGTGTTTTAGGGTTTTGGGTAGTGTTGTAGTGTTTGCGTAGTGTAGGGTCATGCTGGGGGTAGTGTTTTAGGATTTAGGGTAGTGTTGTAGTGTTTGCGTAGTGTAGGGTCATGCTGGGGGTAGTGTTTTAGGGTTTTGGGTAGTGTTGTAGTGTTTGTGTAGTGTAGGGTCATGCTGGGGGGTAGTGTTTTAGGGTTTTGGGTAGTGTTGTAGTGTTTGCGTAGTGTAGGGTCATGCTGAGGGTAGTGTTTTAGGGTTTAGGGTAGTGTTGTAGTGTTTGCGTAGTGTAGGGTCATGCTGGGGGTAGTGTTTTAGGGTTTAGGGTAGTGTTGTAGTGTTTGCGTAGTGTAGGGTCATGCTGGGGGTAGTGTTTTAGGGTTTAGGGTAGTGTTGTAGTGTTTGCGTAGTGTAGGGTCATGCTGGGGGTAGTGTTTTAGGGTTTAGGGTAGTGTTGTAGTGTTTGCGTAGTGTAGGATCATGCTGGGGGTAGTGTTTTAGGGTTTTGGGTAGTGTTGTAGTGTTTGCGTAGTGTAGGGTCATGCTGGGGTGTAGTGTTGTAGGGTTTTGGGTAGTGTTGTAGTGTTTGCGTAGTGTAGGGTCATGCTGGGGGTAGTGTTTTAGGATTTAGGTTAGTGTTGTAGTGTTTGCGTAGTGTAGGGTCATGCTGGGGGTAGTGTTTTAGGATTTAGGTTAGTGTTGTAGTGTTTGCGTAGTGTAGGGTCATGCTGGGGGTAGTGTTTTAGGGTTTACGGTTGTGTTGTAGTGTTTGTGTAGTGTAGGGTCATGCTGGGGGTAGTGTTTTAGGGTTTAGGGTTGTGTTGTAGTGTTTGTGTAGTGTAGGGTCATGCTGAGGGTAGTGTTTTAGGGTTTAGGGTAGTGTTGTAGTGTTTGCGTAGTGTAGGGTCATGCTGGGGGTAGTGTTTTAGGGTTTAGGGTAGTGTTGTAGTGTTTGCGTAGTGTAGGGTCATGCTGGGGGTAGTGTTTTAGGGTTTAGGGTAGTGTTGTAGTGTTTGCGTAGTGTAGGGTCATGCTGGGGGTAGTGTTTTAGGGTTTAGGGTAGTGTTGTAGTGTTTGCGTAGTGTAGGGTCATGCTGGGGGTAGTGTTTTAGGGTTTTGGGTAGTGTTGTAGTGTTTGCGTAGTGTAGGGTCATGCTGGGGTGTAGTGTTGTAGGGTTTTGGGTAGTGTTGTAGTGTTTGCGTAGTGTAGGGTCATGCTGGGGGTAGTGTTTTAGGATTTAGGTTAGTGTTGTAGTGTTTGCGTAGTGTAGGGTCATGCTGGGGGTAGTGTTTTAGGATTTAGGTTAGTGTTGTAGTGTTTGCGTAGTGTAGGGTCATGCTGGGGGTAGTGTTTTAGGGTTTACGGTTGTGTTGTAGTGTTTGTGTAGTGTAGGGTCATGCTGGGGGTAGTGTTTTAGGGTTTAGGGTTGTGTTGTAGTGTTTGTGTAGTGTAGGGTCATGCTGGGGGTAGTGTTTTAGGGTTTAGGGTAGTGTTGTAGTGTTTGCGTAGTGTAGGGTCATGCTGGGGTGTAGTGTTTTAGGGTTTTGGGTAGTGTTGTAGTGTTTGCGTAGTGTAGGGTCATGCTGGGGATAGTGTTTTAGGGTTTAGGGTAGTGTTGTAGTGTTTGTGTAGTGTAGGGTCATGCTGGGGGTAGTGTTTTAGGGTTTAGGGTAGTGTTGTAGTGTTTGTGTAGTGTAGGGTCATGCTGGGGGTAGTGTATTAGGGTTTAGGGTAGTGTTGTAGTGTTTGTGTAGTGTAGGGTCATGCTGGGGGTAGTGTTTTAGGGTTTAGGGTAGTGTTGTACTGTTTGTGTAGTGTAGGGTCATGCTGGGGGTAGTGTTTTAGGGTTTAGGGTAGTTTAGTTGTTTAGTGTATGCTGAAGGCATATTCGTTCTAAAAGTTTTCGTTATTTTAATTTGCGGCCTAATAGTACATGCGGGATTTTTTTTGCGGACTGATGGTATGCGGGATTTCGTCATATATTCGCTAATCATACTTTCTATGGCAAAATTAACCCCCTCATTTTGTTCCTTTTTAAATTAAATGTTTTAAGAGTTACCACTTTATTCCAATCAAGATGGCTTCAGGTGTGCCATACCTTTGTAATAAGTAGGACTGTTAGCACTCTAGTTGTTCTTTAGAACACTCTGGGACAATCTGTCATTGGGCTATAGTTGGGCTACATCTGGCTGATATTTGGGCTACATTTGGTTTTTTGTCTCTGGTGGCCATCTTTGGGCTACATTGGGCTACATTGGGCTACATTGGGCTACATTTGGGCTCCAACATATATATAGCCCAATGTAGCCCAATTTATATTTTTCAAAGTTAATTTTCGTAAAAACCACTGGAGCCTATATCTTGAGACATAGCAAAGGCACATCGGGCTACCAGTCCCTACAATTTTGCCAAGTTTGGTGTAAATCCATTCAGCCGTTCAGGCTAAAAGTGAGGCCAACCGCCCTATGGAAAATTGCATGGGAAAAACACGTTTTGGGACCCCCCTTTTTTCTCGGCCCCCCCTTGACGAAAACCCCCCAAATTTTCAGGGGCTGCTCAGAAACAAAATGTTCCATTTTCCTGAAAATTTCAGCCAATTCTGTCCTCATAAGCCAAAGTTATTCGACATAGAATTTTCAAAAATCCCATAGGAAAAAAATCCTAACTATATATACCTACTGGCTATCGCCAGTAGGTAATATATATATATATATATATCAGGAACACTCCAAACTTCAGCATGCATATATATATATATTACCTACTGGCGATAACCAGTAGGTATATATAGTTAGGATTTTTTTCCTATGGGACTTTTGAAAATTCTATGTCTAATAACTTTGGCGTTTGTGGACGGAATTGGCTGAAATTTTCAGGAAAATGGCACATTTTGTTTCTGAGCAGCCCCTGAAAATTTGGGGGGGGTCGTCAAGGGGGGGCCGAGAAAAAAGGGGGGTCCCAAAACGCGTTTTTCCCATTCATTTTTCCATAGGGCGGTTGGCCTCACTTTTAGCTCGAACGG
>NW_028242147.1:385000-495434 GCF_964263255.1 Lissotriton vulgaris | reverse complement strand
TAGCTTTGTTTTGCTTGTAACATGAAAAAAAAATCATAAATGATGCTACCTAGGTTACCACGCTGCTTGTTAGTGATGACATTTGACCTCCCCTGCTAAACTGCTACTTAGATTTTATGAAGTGCAAACATACGTACAGTACAGCACTGGAGGACTGCATGCTAAGAGTCACCATGGCAGCAAAAACAAGCAGGATTCTGAACGCTGGCGGGCTCCGATAATGAATGTCAGTGTTCATTGTGTGCCTTGTGGCGCGCCCTGTAAAAACAAAGGCAAGGCAAGGCCGTTGTATGAAAAGAATAAATAATAAAGAGTGAATGTTAGAATTGGGTGTCTCTAGTTGGCAGAGGTATGTACCTTAGACAAATAGGGACCCTTGCGTCTAGTCAGGGTAAGGGGGTACACTCCTAAAATAACCCCTGCTCACCCCCTTGGTAGCTTGGCACAAGCAGTCAGGCTTATCTCAGAGGCAGTGTGTAAAGCATTTATGAACACATACAGTGATCAAGTAACAACACTACAGATGGACACCACACAGGTTTTATATCAACTTATCATAAGACCACAAACAACAAAAATCCACAATATTGTACTAAAATGGTAGAATTAGCTTAGTTCTCTTTAGATCTTAAAATGGGACACTTTGAGTCAATGTACCTTACGATGCAACACGCAGGGCAACAAAAGTGTTGCAGGAAAGGTGATGCAGTAGACCCTGACACGCAAGGACAGTGATGCGTCTAAAGAACACCCACAGTAAGACCACCACCAGGAAACCCTCATGGTTCACAGACGCCCTCAAAGCCGCAAAGAAATCCTGCGAACCCTCGAAAAAAACTGGTGCCAAGAACGGACAACGGAAAACATGACAGCCCTCAAAATTGCCACCCGCGAATACCATCAACAGATCCGGAACACCAAGAAGACATCGCTCAAGGAGCGACTAGACAACAACACCCACAACAGCAAGGAACTCTTCAGCATCGTCAAAGAGTTCTCCAACCCCAACGCCAGCAACAACGACATCACCCCTAGTCTAGTCTAGTCTGGACACTTTTATTGCGCGCATATCACATCCCGAGGGAGTCTCATGGCGTATGCAGACAGTCCTGAGAAAAGAAGATGAGCCAAAAAATAAAACTAGCAGAAGAGCCAGGTTTTCAGTTTTTTTCGAAAGCTCATATGTTCAACAGTTGTGCGAAGGCTCAGAGGAAGTTTGTTCCAAAGGGATGGTGCCATGAAAGAAAAGGCACGACCACCATTTCTGGCAGTTTGAACTCTGAGAGGTGTGAGCAGTAACTTAGTACTCGATCTCAGCTGTCGGCCAGGCATATACCATGTCAGTTTCTGAGTCCAGTATTTTGGTCCTCGTCCGTACATGTGTTTCTGAACCAGATATAGGGTCTTGAAAATAGTTCTTTTTTTACAGGGAGCCAATGTAGGATTCTCAGACACAGTGTTAGACGGACCGGGAGGGTCGGCCGAGGATAAGGGGAGAGGTCTCCGGGGAGAGCCGTCTCCGACGATCGTACAGACAAGTAACTTCCCCCCCACAGACGGACACCACACAAGGGTAAAGTTCAACGATACTTTATAGGCAATTCTTTAAGTACGGTGAATGGTACAAGGAGGTCTGGACTCAGGGGTCCCCTCGGTTCTGGTCTCTGGTTTGGGAAAAGGGTAGCGGGACAGTCTTGTTATCAAAAAGATGGGAATAGCTCTCAATCCTCGAGCTCGGCGTTCTAGATGATCGGGCCGCGGCGGAGCCAGCCGGTCCCGAGATGGACGAAGGAAGCGACGGTCCGCGGCGGAGCCAGCAGGTCCCGATGAAGATGGTAGTTACAAACGGTCCGCGGCCACGCCAGCAGGTCCCGACGACGATGAAGCTTTACGAAGGTTACGAAGGTTGCGGCAGCGCCAGCAGGCAGGACGATGATGCGCAAGGCAGAGCTACGGCAGCGCCAGTAGTCCGTCAAGGATGAGTTCTTCTCTGCGTCTCTCGACTCCAGGATACAACTGCCTTCCTGCTCTGGAGCTGCCCCAGTTATAGGGCTGGTGCCCTTTGATGTCCGGACCCTCGCACTTGGAGGTCGGGAGGTCCGGGATGAGAGAGTCCAGACACCCAGCAGGGGGGTGGAGCCAGCGCCCGGGGAGGCGATGGGCGAGCGGCACCTGGCGGGGGAGAGCCATCGACGCCTCTTTCTCCCATTGACTTGCCAAGTAGCCCGCTCACCTCCTGGGTGGATGGTGGTGCCGGGATGTCTGAGGCCTGGCTAGGCCCAGGGTTGAGGTCGATCGGGGGCCAGGCGGCCTCGTGGTGGAGTGTCCAAGATGGCGCACAGGCTGGGCGCGTGGGCCAGTAGTGGGTCGGGCCCACGAGGTCGATATGTTCAGGGGCCGGGGTCCCGGAGGGGACGGAAGACGAGCAGTGGTGGTGTGTGGCACTTGTGTGACCGGGCTCGGGCCTGGTCGGGCCGAGGGGGGAGCGGCCCTTCATGTGGCCTGTCCAACATGCGTCCCCCCCAGCTGAAGGCGGGGAGAGACACCCATCCTCTTGGGGACTCTCCTCGTCGAGGCGGAAAAACCGGGACAGGCCATCCGCGTTGGCGTGATCTGGCCCAGGCCGGTGCTCCACAGTGAAGTCCATCCCTTGTAGGGAGATGGACCAACGCAGTAGTTTCGGGTTTTCCCCCCGCATCTGCATCAGCCACTGCAGGGGTCGATGGTCGGTCTGCACCCGAAAGTGCGTGCCAAAGAGGTAGGGCCGGAGCTTTTTGAGGGCCCATACCACAGCGAAGGCCTCCCTCTCTATGGTGCTCCAGCGTTGTTCTCGGGGTAGGAGTCGCCTGCTGATGAAGGCCACTGGCTGATCAAGGCCTTCGGTGTTCACTTGAGACAGGACTGCCCCAATGCCATGGTCAGAGGCATCCGTCTGGACGACGAACTCCCGGCTGTAGTCGGGGGCCTGGAGCACAGGGGCGGAGCACATGGCGGCCTTCAATTGTTCGAAGGCTGTTTGACAATCCGGGGTCCAGTTGACTTTCTTGGGTTGATTTTTGGACGTGAGTTCTGTGAGGGGCCCCACTATGGTACCATAGTCTTTCACGAACCTTCGGTAATAGCCCGTGAGGCCCAGGAAGGCGCGTACCTCGGTCTGGGTGATGGGGGGCTGCCAGGATTGGATGGCGGCAATCTTGAGCTGCAGAGGGGCCACCAGACCGCTTCCCACCTGGTGTCCGAGGTAGGTTACGGACCCCTGACCAATTTGGCATTTACTGGCCTTAATCGTGAGGCCAGCCCGCTGGAGGGCCTGTAGCACCGCTTGGAGGTGGTGGAGGTGCTCGGGCCAATGGTGGCTGTATACAGCGATGTCGTCTAAGTAGGCGGCGCTGAATCCTTCGAGCCCTGCCAGGACCTGGTTGACGAGCCGCTGAAATGTTGCTGGAGCATTCTTCATGCCAAAGGGCATGACCTTGAAATGGTAATGGCCATCAGGGGTGGAAAAGGCAGAACGTTCTTGGGCCCGGGGTGTGAGGCCGATCTGCCAGTAGCCCGCCGTCAGGTCGAAAATACTGAGGTAGCGGGCCGCTCCCATGCGGTCGATTAGTTCGTCTGCTCGGGGGATGGGATGTGCGTCTGTTCGGGTTACCGCATTCAAGCCCCGGTAGTCGACGCAGAACCGGAGTTCTGGTGTGGTGCCGGGAGCGGCTGCTTTGGGGACCAGGACTACAGGGCTGGCCCAGGGGCTGTCTGAGGGCTCGATGACCCCGAGCGTGAGCATTTTGGTTACTTCTTCCTGGATGCAGGCCCGTACCCGATCTGGCACGCGGTAGGCCCGGTGGCGGATAGGGGGGTTGTCCCCCGTGTCCACGTCGTGCACACACCAGGAAGTGACACCTGGGGTGAGGGAGAACAGGCTGGCGAACTGCAACAGAAGGTCTCGACACTCCTGGCGTTGCTCCCGGGTGAGGGCCTCCGAGAGTCGGACCCCATCCACGGAGCCGTCTTTCTCCCGAGTCCGTAGGAGATCAGGGAGGGGCTCGGAGTCTTCTTCGGCCCCATTGTCTGTGGCCATCAGGAGGCTGAGTTCTGAACGCACAAAGTGGGGTTTCAGTCTATTAGTGTGGAGGACCCGGAGGGGGTTCCGGGCAGATTCCATGTCGATGAGATAGGTGGCGGGGCCCTTGCGCTCGACTACTTTGAAGGGCCCTGTCCATTTGTCTTGCAGGGCGCAGGGTTCGGTGGGGGACATCACCCATACCTGTTGCCCAGGTTCAAATTCGATGGAGGAGGCATTCCGGTCATACCACTTTTTCATGTCCTCTTGACTGGCCTCTAGGTTGGCTTTTGCCAGCTCTCGGAACCGCCGGGTCTGGTTGCGGAGGGTTAGGAGGTATCGGAAAACATCTGGGGGGTTCTTTAGAGGGGGCATCTCCCAGCCTTCCTTGACTAGGCTGAGTGGCCCCCGTACTGGATGTCCATACAGCAGTTCAAACGGGCTGAAGCCGAGGGACTTCTGGGGGACCTCCCGATATGCGAAGAGGAGGCACGGCAGCAGCACATCCCACTGGCGACGGAGGGGCTCTTCCAACCCCCCAATCATCCCTTTGAGCGTGCGGTTGAACCGCTCAACGAGTCCGTTTCCTTGAGGGTGATAGGGGGTCGTGAATCGGTAGGTAACCCCACATTGTTGCCAGAGGGACTTCATATATTTGGAAATAAAGTTCGTGCCTCTGTCGCTGACGACTTCTCGGGGGAAGCCCACACGGGAGAAGATTCCCATCAGAGCCCGGCCGACTACCGGGGCTGTCACAGTCCGCAGGGGAACAGCCTCGGGGTAGCGGGTGGCGTGGTCCACTAGCACCAGGATGAACCGATGGCCTTGTTTTGTACGCGGGTCCAGGGGGCCCACAATGTCTATTCCGACCCTCTCGAACGGGGTGGTGACCACGGGAAAAGGTTGCAGGGGGGCTTTTAGTTTGCGGCCGCTCTTTCCACTGGCTTGGCACGTGGGGCAAGATCGGCAATGCTGGTGTACATCGTCCCTCATTTTGGGCCAGAAGAAGTGGGTCACCAGGCGGCTGCAGGTTTTATCTTGACCCAGGTGTCCAGCCAGGGGGACATCGTGGGCCAGGTTGAGCAGAAAGCCTCTAAAACGGAGGGGCACCACTAGCACTCGGCTGGCCCCCAACTCCGCGATTCTTTGTTCACTGTATAGCAGTTCATTGTCCCAGTAGATCCAATGTGTTCCGGAGGTATCCCCTGCGCTTTGGGCGAGGGCTTGTTGGCGGAGTCCCTCGAGGGAGGGACAGGTCTTCTGTTCTTGGCGAAACTGTTCTTGCGTGGGCCCCCCCTCTTGAGGCCACTGGTCGAGGTTGGCGAGGTCTGGAGGTTGAGCTGGTTCTGGGGGGACGTCACGGTCGGTGGTTTCGGCTGGTGCGACCGGAGGCGGAGGCGCCGGCCATTCGGGTTCCTCGGGTCGGGGTTTGGCACGGGCGGCCATGGACCGGGTGGTGACGCATGCCCAGTCCGGGATGCCCAACATCCCCAGGTGTTCTCGTCGTTCTACGGCTGCCCACGGAGAGCTTTCAAGGTCATTCCCCAGGAGGCAGTCTACGGGGGCATCGTCTCGGACCGTTACTTTCAACATGCCGGAGACCCCTCCCCATTCGAAAGGGACGCAGGCCATCCGACACAGACTCTCTGAGTTATCGGCTGAACGGACAGGGCAGAGAATGTTTGGTAGGAACTGTTCTGGGGCCACCAGGTGACAGCGGACGGCTGTCACACTGGCCCCGGTGTCACGGAGGGCTTCGGCCCGGCGTCCATTGATGCTCACCCATTGGCTGTACTTCTGGGTGTTAGCGGGTAGGGGGACCCGCGGGACCATGTCTTTCCCCCCTAAGCAGGCTAGAGCCATGGCGGCTGGCTCCCATTCTTGATGCTCTTGCTCATATTCTTCTTGTTCCTCTGAGATCTGTTCTTCCCCCAGAGCAGCAGCGGCTCCTTGGCGGGGTCTTGGGCTCTGATACTGGGGGCAGTTTGGGTCGTTTGCATAGTGGCCGACTCGTTGGCATCGATGGCACGTAACATTGGCTCGATATCCCGGTCGCGCCGGGGTGCTGCCCCGGTTGGCCGGGGGGGTGGTGCTGGTAGCGGGGGCCACCGGAGCGTTGTCTCTTCCACGTCCTTGGCCTCCTCCTCCTCCTCGGGGACGGTGCTGACCGTTGTTGTTCCGGCTCTGTTCATAGGACCCATTCCGGCCCACTCTGGTGATTTCCCACCGGTCAGCTTCGGCTGCGAGCTGCCGGGGATCGGTCAATTTGCTGTCGAGGAGGTGCTGGCGGAGCTCAATGAAGCAATTGTTCGACAGATGCTCCCATACCATAAGATTGAAGAGTTGTTCGTAAGTTGTGACCTTGCTTCCTTTGATCCAGCCCTCGAAGGCTCGGCTAAAATAGTTTACATAGTCCACCCAAGTTGTACCCGGGATGCGGGTGCAGTCTCGGAACCTCTGACGGTACATCTCGGGTGTGAGGCCATAGCGGGTGAGGAGTGCAGCTTTCATATGGTCATAGGAGGTCATCTGGTGGTCCGGGAGCTGTAGCAGGGCGTCGCTGCCCTCGTTGAGGAATCTCCCCCATAGACCGGCTCCCCAGTCGCTTCTATCGATCCGGTGGGCGGTCATGGCGATTTCGTAGGCCTTAAACCATTGCTGGATGTCGTCCTCTCGGGAGTACTCTCGAACGACATCCTTGGGGATGTGTACCTTTTTCTCTGTTGCCCCTGGGGTGTGGGGTTGCTCGGGCACCCCTACTTCTTTATTCTGCTTGCGTAGGTCGATCTCCGCTAATTTTCGCTCGTGTTCATATGCCAATTTCTTCTCCTCGAGCTCCCTTTGTCTCTGTTTTTCCTCTCTTTCTTCTCGGAGACGCAGGTGCTCTAAGTTTATTTTTTGTTCGGCCAACTTAAGTTCAACATCCATTTTGAGCCGGGCCATTTCCAGCTCGTGTAGTCGGGTTTTTTCTCGTTCCTGGATCTCGTCTTGCGAGAGACCCGTTCTTCGCTCTTCAGAGGCTGTGGTTTGTTTTTCTATTGCTGCGATGTTTTGATCGGGGGTTCCGGCAGCCCCGGTTTCTGCCCAAGACTCTAGGGCATGCTTGAAATCGTCCTTGGTACTTAGACCGGTGGTAGCGATACCTAGTTCGATGCAGAATTGTTTTAATTCACGATGGCTGTACTCGTCCAATTTCTCCATCTGAAATTTCTCGGTGGATCCGCTTTCTTTGTTTGACATCGTGATTTCGTCGCGGGGTGAGCTACTCTCTGTACGATAATGCGGTGATTCGGATCGCGCCGCTGGCCACCAATGTTAGACGGACCGGGAGGGTCGGCCGAGGATAAGGGGAGAGGTCTCCGGGGAGAGCCGTCTCCGACGATCGTACAGACAAGTAACTTCCCCCCCACAGACGGACACCACACAAGGGTAAAGTTCAACGATACTTTATAGGCAATTCTTTAAGTACGGTGAATGGTACAAGGAGGTCTGGACTCAGGGGTCCCCTCGGTTCTGGTCTCTGGTTTGGGAAAAGGGTAGCGGGACAGTCTTGTTATCAAAAAGATGGGAATAGCTCTCAATCCTCGAGCTCGGCGTTCTAGATGATCGGGCCGCGGCGGAGCCAGCCGGTCCCGAGATGGACGAAGGAAGCGACGGTCCGCGGCGGAGCCAGCAGGTCCCGATGAAGATGGTAGTTACAAACGGTCCGCGGCCACGCCAGCAGGTCCCGACGACGATGAAGCTTTACGAAGGTTACGAAGGTTGCGGCAGCGCCAGCAGGCAGGACGATGATGCGCAAGGCAGAGCTACGGCAGCGCCAGTAGTCCGTCAAGGATGAGTTCTTCTCTGCGTCTCTCGACTCCAGGATACAACTGCCTTCCTGCTCTGGAGCTGCCCCAGTTATAGGGCTGGTGCCCTTTGATGTCCGGACCCTCGCACTTGGAGGTCGGGAGGTCCGGGATGAGAGAGTCCAGACACCCAGCAGGGGGGTGGAGCCAGCGCCCGGGGAGGCGATGGGCGAGCGGCACCTGGCGGGGGAGAGCCATCGACGCCTCTTTCTCCCATTGACTTGCCAAGTAGCCCGCTCACCTCCTGGGTGGATGGTGGTGCCGGGATGTCTGAGGCCTGGCTAGGCCCAGAGTTGAGGTCGATCGGGGGCCAGGCGGCCTCGTGGTGGAGTGTCCAAGATGGCGCCCAGGCTGGGCGCGTGGGCCAGTAGTGGGTCGGGCCCACGAGGTCGATATGTTCAGGGGCCGGGGTCCCGGAGGGGACGGAAGACGAGCAGTGGTGGTGTGTGGCACTTGTGTGACCGGGCTCGGGCCTGGTCGGGCCGAGGGGGGAGCGGCCCTTCATGTGGCCTGTCCAACACACAGCAATGAGGGGGATCTTCTGGGTAGGCCCAAAATCAGACGAGCAGCCGTATTTTGTAAAACCTGCAGTTTCCTGATATGGCACTCGTTAATGGCAAGGAGAAGTGAATTGCCATAGTCTAGCCTATTTACGATTAGGCCCTGAATGAGAATTTTACGTGCTTCGGCTGGTATCCATTTAAAGACCCTGCTTAGACTCCGCATCATTCCGAAGCAGGTGCCCACAGTATGATTAACTAGGTCTCTCATGGATAGCTTGTTGTCCATGTGGAACCCTAGATTGCAGACTGATTCCTTTGGGACAGGACACTCCCCCAGTTCCGAAGGCCACCAGTGTGGCCCTTCACAAGACCTCTGCAAGACCTTTCACAAGACCTCTGCAACTACCTCCTTCCACTGCAAAATCGCAGACATACACAACAGCTTCGGACCCCAAACTCCACCTCCGGACACCAGCCCAGCGAACCCCACCATCACCGTCAACGCCTGGACCCCCATCAGCATTGAAGAGACCATCCACGTCATGAGCACCATCAACTCCGTATCCCCCTCTGACTCATGCCCCCATCACATATTCAACGGAGCCCTCACCACCATCGCACCCCACCTGCGGAACGTCATAAACAGCTCCTTCACGTCAGCTACCTTCCGTGAGATCTGGAAGCACGCAAAGATCAACGCCCTCCTGAAAAAACCCACCGCAAACCCCAGGTACCTCAAGAACTTTCGACCCATCTCACTTCTCCCATTCCCAGCTAAAGTAATCGAGAAGACCGGCAAACAAACAACTGACTACCTTCCTTGAGAACAACAACTCGCTCGACCCTTCTCAGTCCGGATTTTGGGCAAATCACAGCACCGAGACCGCCCTCATCGCAGCCACAGACGACACCAGAACCCTAATGGACAAAGGAGAAACAGCCGCCCTCATCCTCCTAGACCTCTCAGCTGCCTTTGACACCTTAAGCCATCGCACCCTAGTACACTGCCTCAACAACACGGGAATCCAGGGGAAGACCCTGGAATGGGTCCCCTCGTTCCTCACCGGCAGAACCCAGAGAGTCCGCCTCCCCCCTTCCACTCCTCAGCCACCGAAACCATCTGTGGTGTACCTCAAGGATCATCACTCAGCCCAACACTCTTCAATATCTACATGAGTCCCCTCGCCGCCATCGCACGAAAACACAACTTCAACATCATCTCCTACGCCGACGACACCCAGCTGATACTCTCCCTCACCAAGGACCCAGCAACCACCAAAACAAACCTCCAGGAGGGAATGAAAGAGGTAGCAGACTGGATGAAGCACAGCCGTCTCAAGCTCAACTCGGACAAGACGGAGGTCCTCATCCTCGGACAATCCCCCTCTGCGTGGGACAACTCCTGGTGGCCCTCGGCACTGGGCACCGCACCGACACCCACGGACCACGCATGCAACCTGGGCTTCATCCTAGACTCGCTCACAATGACCAAACAAGTCAACGCCATCTCATCCTCATGCTTCAACACCCTACGCATGCTCCGAAAGATCTTCCGATGGATCCCCACCGAAACCAGAAGAACAGTCATCCAGGCCCTCGTAACCAACCGACTGGACTACGGCAACGCCCTCTACGCTGGAACCACCGCCAAACTTCAGAACCGTCTCCAACGCATACAAAACGCCTCTGCACGACTCTTCCTCAACATCCCCCGCCGCAGCCACATCTCAACCCACCTGAGAAACCTCCACTGGCTCCCCATCAGCAAGAGAATGGCGTTCAGACTCCTCACCCACTCACACAAAGCACTCCACAACATGGGCACAGCCAACTCGCGTTCTACACCCCCACCTGCCAGCTCCGATCCACCGCCCTCGCCAGCGTCCCACGAATCCGCAGAACCACCGCCAGAGGACGATCATTCTCCTACCTGGCAGCAAAGACCTGGAACTCCCTTCCCACCCGCCTACGACTGACCCAGGACCATCTCAGCTTCAGGAAGCACCTCAAGACCTGGCTCTTCGAGCAGTAGCAGCGCCCCGCCCCCCCCAGCGCCTTGAGACCCTAACGGGTGAGTAGCGCGCTCTACAAATGATTTGATTGATTGATTGATTGATTGATGCGTCAAAGATCTGGTACAAAGAAATAAAGATGGTGCTTTCTCCTTGATGCGACACGCTTCCTGGTGATGCAGCAGCATCTGCTGCGACATCGATCCTCTTCTCCGGCGATGCGAGATGCTTTACACAATGTGAGCCGTGACAGGCCCTGCTACACGCTTCCCAGTGATGCGGCGGCATCTACTGCAACGTCGATCCTCTCCCCTGGCGATGCAAGTTGCTTCCACAACAATGCAAGCCGTGACATCACAGCATTGCCCAGTCTAGGCAGCTGTCTGCAGCACATCACAGCACTGCCCAGTCTAGACAGCTGTCTGCAGCACATCAGAGCACTGCCCAGTCTAGGCAGCTGTCTGCAGCACATCACAGCACTTCCCAGTCTAGACAGCTGTCTGCAGCACATCACAGCACTGCCCAGTCTAGGCAGCTGTCTGCAGCACATCACAGCACTGCCCAGTCTAAGCAGCTGTCTGCAGCACATCACATCACTGCCCAGTCTAGGCAGCTGTCTGCAGCACATCACAGCACTACCCAGTCTAGACAGATGTCTGCAGCACATTACAGCACTCCCCGGTCTAGGCAGCTGTCTGCAGCACATCACAGCACTGTCCAGTCTAGACAGCTGTCTGCAGCACATCACAGCACTGCCCAGTCTAGACAGCACATCACAGCACTGCCCAGTCTAGGCAGCTGTCTGCAGCACATCACAGCACTGCGCAGTCTAGGCAGCTGTCTGCAGCACATCACAGCACTGCCCAGTCTAGGCAGCTGTCTGCAGCACATCACAGCACTGCCCAGTCTAGACAGCTGTCTGCAGCACATCACAGCACTGTCCAGTCTAGGCAACTGTCTGCAGCACATCACAGCACTGCCCAGTCTAGGCAGCTGTCTGCAGCACATCACAGCACTGCCCAGTCTAGACAGCTGTCTGCAGCACATCACAGCACTGCCCAGTCTAGGCGGCTGTCTGCAGCGCATCATAGCACTGCCCAGTCTAGGCAGCTGTCTGCAGCACATCACAGCACTGCCCAGTCTAGGCAGCTGTCTGCAGCACATCATAGCACTGCCCAGTCTAGGCGGCTGTCTGCAGCACATCACAGCACTGCCCAGTCTAGGCAGCTGTCTGCAGCACATCACAGCACTGCCCAGTCTAGGCAGCTGTCTGCAGTGAGAGTCACTCCCCAGACTGCAGTCACAGTGCTCAGGCTGAGCAGCAGAAGTGATTTTCCCAGCACTGACTCCATTGTTAAGTCAAAGAGACCATGGGGTTCAATGTTCCTACTGGGAGAGATCAGAGATTTCCCCAGTTCAAGTTGACTCAGCAGTAGCTTAAAGGGTTAATGCACCTGCTGTAAAGAACGTGCATCATGCATATCACAGAGCCCACTGTTGTTAAAAGGGAATCTTTTGGTGAGAAATATATTCTGATTAGCAAACCCAAACCCACTACTGTGCTACGGTTTCAATCCTCAGTTTGTGCTCCTCCAGATCCAACACTTAAAATGTACTGCCCAGTTACACAATTCTTTTACTGTACGATCAGTTCACAAGGATACTAGATGGGTGCCTTCCATATATGTTTCCCTCGTCTTCTCGGCTTGATTTTGCTTGCGAGAAAGTGTCACTCATAGTGGTTGAATGTCACTCATAGTTACTCAAAGCTGTGGTGGAACGTTTGATTCCGAACACCTCATGGAACAAGCACAATGCCACCGGTCTGGCTTATTACTGAACGCGCCTCTTCAGTCCCTGCTGAGTTTAGGCGCTCAATGCATCATTGACCAGCCTCACCCCATGTGCCCAGGTTGTCACCCAGGCAGAAGGGTCTCTGACTGTACGTGGTCAGCTGGCGCCCACACTGCGAGCAGACATCAGTCCTGCTGCTGCGGAGGACTGCCCTGGTGCCTTTAGAGGGACATTATCTTTTCAGTTAACTCCCTGTTCACTTGTATCTGCTCTCTTTGGCCCTGGGAGAGGTGTTATCACAGTTGCATGCTCCTGTGCTTTCACTTTCAGAGCTGCCAGGGCTTCTTTTCCAATGACTCCAAGCCTCGCCTGCTGCACACAGTGAGAAGGCATCTTATCGGCTCTTTGTCAGACCTTCTCTTATCCTCTGCCTGGAGCTTTGCTTTATTTGCTTTTTCCGTTTACTGTAGATTTGTTATCAGGTGAATACCAGTAGCTATTCCTGTTCTTAGCAAAGCTGAGCATCTTGTGGGTCAAGCTGGAGTTCTAACCTCCTTCCACGCCCCTTGGAAGAACTCTCCGGCACATAGCACTACATACATGCTGGCTCTTTCTGCCCTACTACTCTCACATTTCACCAGCCGCCACTGTCACTGGTCACAAATATGATCAATTACTCCTGCATTTGTGGCCCCAAAAGTGAAAGAATCCACAGAAAGGTGAGTTTTGCAACTGGTGACCTCACACTTCCTGCCTACAATGAAACACTGCAAGTTTTTTGATTAATTTATTTTACCATTTCTAAAGCACGTGGTTGCGCCCACCCGCGTGTCCCCTTGCTGAATAGACTCTCTAATTAGAGACGACCCTAGACACGTCACAAAATGTACCCGCTGATACATTCCTGGGGCTATCCTTTACTTTAATACACAGAGGAGAGTAGCCATGTGTTTAACTTCTTCCTCAGTTTTGTTTCGCATGATTCCTTTCTTATAGTTTCCGGGAGCCCGTTCCAAGATTTTGCCGCAAGATAACTGAAGGACCGCGCCCCATTCTTGCACTCCGAACTAGCGCCCTTCCTTCCGATCGCAAACTGCGGGGGAGAATATATTGTGTAATTAGAGAGTGCAGGTAACGCAGTCCTTTTTTGTAAGAATTTTATGGCAGTAGCACAATGACTTGTGAGGCAAGCAGTTCTCCCACGTGATGCTGGCAGTTCTCCCAAGTAATGCAGGCAGTTCTCCAAGTGATGCAGGCACTTCTCCAAGTGATGCAGGCTGTTCTCCCAAGTAATGCAGGCACTTCTCCAAGTGATGCAGGCAGTTCTCCCAAGTAATGCAGGCACTTCTCCAAGTGATGCAGGCAGTTCTCCCAAGTAATTCAGGCACTTCTCCAAGTGATGCAGGCAGTTCTCCCAAGTAATGCAGGCACTTCTCCAAGTGATACCGGCAGTTCTCCCAAGTAATGCAGGCACTTCTCCAAGTGATGCAGGCAGTTCTCCCAAGTAATGCAGGCACTTCTCCAAGTGATGCAGGCTGTTCTCCCAAGTGATGAAGGCAGTTGTCTCAAGTGATGCAGACACTTCTCCAAGTGATGCAGGCAGTTCTCAGGTGATGCAGGAAGTTCTCTCAAGTGATACCGGCAGTTCTCCCAAGTGACGCAGGCAGCCCTCCTAAGTGATGCAGGCAGTTCTCCCAAGTGATGCAGGCACTTCTCCCAAGTGATGCAGGTACTTCTCCAAGTGATGCAGGCAGTTCTCCCAAGTGATGCTGGCTGTTCTCCCAAGTGATGAAGGCAGTTGTCTCAAGTGATGCTGGCAGTTCTCCGAAGTGATGCCGGCAGTTCTTCCAAGTGATGCAGGCAGTCCTCCTAAGTGATGCTGGCAGTTCTCCCAAGTGTTGCAGGCACTTCTCCCAAGTGATGCAGCCAGTTCTCCTAAGTGATGCAGGCACTTCTCCCAAGTGATGCAGGCACTTCTCCCAAGTATGCAGGCACTTCTCCAAGTGATGCAGCCAGTTCTCCTAAATGATGCAGGCACTTCTCCCAAGTGATGCAGCCAGTTCTCCTACGTGATGCAGGCACTTCTTCCAAGTGATGCAGGCACATCTCCCAAGTGATGCAGGCACTTCTCCAAGTGATGCAGGCATTTCTCTCAAGTGATGAAGGCAGTACTCCCAAGTGATGCTGGCAGTTCTCCCAAGTGATGCAGGCAGTTCTCCCAAGTGATGCAGGCAGTTCTCAAGTGATGCAGGCAGTTCTCCCAAGTGATGAAGGCAGTTCTCCCAAGTGATGCTGGCAGTTCTCCCAAGTAATGCAGGCAGTTCTCCCAAGTGATGCAGGCAGTTCTCAAGTGATGCAGGCAGTTCTCCCAAGTGATACAAGCAGTTCTCTCAAGTGATGCTGGCTGTTCTCTCAAGTGATGCAGGTAGTTCTCCCAAGTGATGCAGGCAGTTCTCTCAAGTGATGCTGGCTGTTCTCTCTAGTGGTGCTGGCTGTTCTCTCAAGTGATGCAGGCAGTTCTAGCAAGTGATGCAGGCAGTTCTTCCTAGTGATGCCGCCAGTTCTCAAGTGATGGAGGCTGTTCTCTCAAGTGATGCAGGCAGTTCTCCCAAGTGATGCAGGCAGTTCTCCCAAGTGATGCCGGCAGTTCTCCTAAGTGATGCAGGCACTTCTCCCAAGTGATGCAGGCACTTCTCCCAAGTGATGCCGGCAGTTCTCCCAAGTGATGCAGGCAGTTCTCCCAAGTGATGCAGGCACTTCTCCCAAGTGATGCAGGCAGTTCTCCCAAGTGATGCAGCCAGTTCTCCCAAGTGATGCCGGCAGTTCTCCTAAGTGATGCAGGCACTTCTCCCAAGTGATTTTATGCAAGTCACATGTTATCACAATGCTCACTTCCCTATCTAGTGGATGTAGCACATTAATCGTCCACTTCATTCTTTACACAGCCCTCTTGCGCACATCCCGGAGGTCGGGCGACGTATATCAGGATAAATTAATAGGCGTGTAACATTAGACCATCACATCCATCTAGTAGGAACATCTCAAGTCTGCTTTTCCTTTTATAAGCAACCCCTCAAACATGAGTCCCCCCCTCCCCACTAATCCCAATCAAATTGGCAGCTAAAAGAAACAATCAAATTTGTTGGATGCACTCTTATATATTCTGTAGTTCCTTCCCTGACCATGATCTTGCGGATCTCTCCTCCGATTATTATACCTGTCAGGTCCCACCTGATAAGCGTGGCTCAAATCCACCCGAGTGACTTACCGCACTCACCTATAGTAATTCTGTAAGAAGTCAGCCGGACAGTGGAGAAGAATAAACAGAATGTTTTTATTGGCCACAAACTCTCATATGAGAGGGCCCTGTCCGAACATCACCCCAAAGAGTGCGTCGAGAGGACTGACTCTCTTCATCACAGCAGTACATTATAATGCAAGACAGTTCATTAGGGTACGCCCCTTCTGGAAAATTACTGAAACCCAGACAGGGGAACAATGTCCTCATACAGTAGGCATCTGCACCTGCAAGGAATACATCGCTATCTTTACTCAAGGCCACGGAGCCAGGCTTCAGCGTCTCTGGGGCATGAGAATATTACTGATAAAGAGACTTGTTAGTTTCGGCCACAGTTAGCTGAGAAACGAAAACTGCTGTCTTAGTGAAATTCTCTATTCCTGCGAGAGGGGCAGATGAGCGAGTGCGACTCGCAGACACAGAGAGATACACAAAATGGAGGCACACAGGCTAAGATAAGGAACTAATATCGTCACACTTACATTTGGATAATCAGGTAACAAACGGGGATAATCTAAAACGTGTATATGCACGTACTCCATCAGTTAGTCATATGATGCTAACTCACATACGAATATAGAGATTGTTGGGGCATCCAAAAGTGAATTCTATCAGACCCTCCTTTTAGCATCATTGGCTAACTGCAGCCATATTTATTTGCCAAAAGGTAGCGCCTTCACATCCATTCTAAGGGCAGGGCATCATATTTATTCAAAAACATCATCTGAAATCAACATCATCCAATTCGCATCGGGAATCTCAGTAATAATAGAGGCAGTATATTGACCTGGCACCTTCTTTCGTGGTCGCAAATTCGTAGCACACATGGAACAACATGGGGGAAGGCAGTATACACAAAGGGAACATGTCAGTATTACGCTCACCACACCAGCTAAACCTATCAATATTTTCCAACCCCAGGAGGAGAAAGCGCCCCAGAGCCACCCTTGCAAGGACCATGTCCCGTTATCCTGATGGAGTTCAGTCGCTAATCTATGGAGTTTCTGTACTGCCAAGTTAACAGTCGGAGCTGAGTCTGGAATATACACGCAACAAGACGTCCCGATGACGCGACAGGCCCCGCCCCTATCTGCCAGGATGACGTCAAGCACCATCCTGTTCTGAATCGTGAATAATCTCATAGCCTGAATCTCAACGGACATGTTAGTCGCAATGTCAGCTTCCGTAAGGACTACTTTAAATGGCCCTAATATTAAATATCGGACCCCAGAAAGGCAGGAGACCCTTAGAAAAATCAGTCCATTGCTGCAGAGAGGTGTCCGTCTGGTCAACGTCATCTACCTGTAGTTCCCTCCTTTTACGCTGCTCTTGTGGACTGGGAAACCGCCGATGAGTCTTGTGATAGTCGGAGGGTGCCACATATACAGGAGGAATCATATAGGCCAAGTAACATACCCCACCCCAGCCTTCAGGCAACCATAAGTATCCATTATCCCCACACACAAAATAGATACTTGGGGGAGTAACCAAAGAGGGGCTGAGAGGCAAACGTATTAATGCCGTCACGTTACAAGAACTATTACCCACCTTCATGGGGCCCCTACCCTCTATACAAAAGAATGGTGGCGGACCCACTACAGCCAGGGGTATTAGAGACTTAACACTGTCATTTCCCTTGGGGGGGTGTCTGTAAGACAAGGAGGAATTCAGTTGTAGAAAACTTTCCCTAACTTTGTCAGTGTCATTTGGAATTAAAAACCAGCCCACCTTTTTCTCACACGTCTCTATAAATGTCTGATCAAAACGTCCGTCAGTATATATCCGTCCAAGGGAAGAGGGAGGCAGAGGACGTACTCGCATTGTCATTGTCGATCCCCTATTCTGCAGTCGAGGAGTCAGAAAATCTGGCTGCTGAAAATATTTGACAAGACCTATGAGAGTATACCACCCCACACAACTATTCACAGGTGTCAAAGGAAGCGCTAGAAATCTATCCTTCTTGTAGGCAGCAGAAGGCAGGAGCCCACAAACCCAACAATCTGTAAGGTTGGTGGTAGCATGAGCATGGTGCAAAGTCTTTATAAAAACATTTTCTTTATAACCTCCCCTGAGCATTCGTTCACCATAATCCACAGTAACCATGTTATGTTCAGGAACAGCAGTAGGTGTTGGTGCAAACACATGAACGGGATAGGCTTTATCCAAGAAAAATAATATACCAAGAGTCACTAGGAAAGCAATAAGTACTATAATAAGGAGCACTATTTTTCCCTTCCGGGAAAGGGCCAACCAGGGAGAATCGGGCAAGGGTCTTGGAGGAGCCGCGAAGGGCTGCTCCTCATCAGGGATGGGGCGACAAAAATGGTACATTTTAAAATTGCAAAAATATATCCAAAAAAAAGAGAAAACACTTCTAAAGAAAAATAGTCCCAGACTATCCGCCGAAACCGGCCAGAGGGGTTCTTCAACCCTAAAAAGGGATCTTCTCCCTGTGTCCTTCAAAGCCTCACAGGCAGGCTTTTACCGTCCATACCTTAATCCAACGTCGCTTGACGCACAGCAATTGAAACAGAGGAGCACTTAATCTGGGCCCCCCACCACTCTATAGTCTCATAGAACACAATCTTCGGCTAAACACCAGGGCTCTTACAAGTCCATCTCTAACACTAAATCTTCTTCATCTCAGAATGTCCACTAAGCCCTTCTTCCAGTGTTTAGTCCAGTACACTGTCACTTTTTCCGGGGCCGCAGATTATAGCGAGTGCTCCCTCGCACTCCGGGGTCAGTAAACAAAACAGGTGTATCTATGGCAGGTACTGAACTCTCTGACGCCTCTTCACTAGTAGCAACAGGAGTAACAGAGCTCTTTAAAGCACTTTGTTCTGCACGTGACTTTGAATTTTCCTTGTCACTTCTCTCCTCTCCCCTCAGTGAAGCATCCGAGAAGGGAACATATCTGGGTATTTGCTCATGTTCCTCATCAGCAATGCCTTCTCTCACCCATTGATCGTAGGGCAACGGCAGTGGAACTTTCTTAACGTGCGATGCGTGCGTCCACGCCTTCCTGCCTTCCACTCGAAGTGCTATACGTGCGGTGAGGAGCACCTGTCGAGGCTCCGACCACCTGGGCTCCAGACAGGATTTCCGTTGATATTTTCGTACGACGACCCAGTCCCCTGGGTGGATGGAATGTCCAGGCCCCTCCGGCAACGGCTTCAGGGTGTCTGCTACCTGCTGATGAATAGAACAAAGATCTTTAGTCAAAGCATACAAGTAGTCTATCAACAGAGGGTACTGTATTTCAGAGAAGCATTTAGGCCTGGGTACTCTCCACACATTGGCCGGACGGCCAAATATTACTTCATGTGGAGAGACCCCTGTTTTGGAGTTAACAGTTACACTCGTAGAAAGCAAGGCTAAAGGAAGGGCATCTGGCCAACGGAGTCCTGTACTCTCCTGTATTTTGGCCATCTTTAATTTTAGCGTTCCGTTAAATCGTTCCACCAGTCCTGCGGCCTGAGGATGTTGGGCCGCGTGGAACTTTTGGGAAATCTGCAAGCCTTTACATATTTGCTTCATCAATTCAGCATTAAAGGACGTACCATTATCACTCCATATCACCCTAGGCAATCCGAAGTGAGAAAAGTATTCCTTTATTAACATTTTGGCAGTAGAAATGGCTGTACAGTCTTTCGTTGGAAATGCCTCCACCCATCTGCTGAAAGCGCATACAACCACAAGGACGTATTTAAGATTGTTGACCCTTTCCATTTCAATATAATCCATCTGAATCACCTCAAAAGGGAAAGAGGGAGGTGCAAAATTTCCCACTGGGACAGGGGTACCCTTTCCTGGATTGTGCCTCAAACACACCATGCACTGTCGGACCAAGTGATTTGCCACTTTAGAGATTTTTTTATTGCTCCACACTGGGTCCAACAGCTTGCATATACCCTTGGCGCTAATATGTGCAGGCCCATGAGCCATCGTCACCACTGGAAGAACATATGCATTC
Organism: Lissotriton vulgaris; assembly: GCF_964263255.1. Lineage (NCBI taxonomy): Eukaryota > Metazoa > Chordata > Amphibia > Caudata > Salamandridae > Lissotriton > Lissotriton vulgaris. The sequence goes on along the minus strand of NW_028242147.1, from coordinate 475,946 downwards.
GGAAGTAACAATCGTCTCTTATCGGTCACATCTGTCCAACATTCATCTGCATCCAATCGCCCCCCACCATCCTTCCATGTCCTCAATTCATCCTCAGTCGCTTTTTCTTGTATATTTTTCACACTTTGTACAGTATCTGCAAACATGTTAACATCTGGTACCCATCTAGCTGGGCCTGCCACAAACATCCGTGGTAATTTTGTCCGAGCAGTCTCTTTTGCCGTTTCGTCTGCAAAGGCATTGCCTCGTCCCACATCATCCACTATTGTCTTGTGTGCGCTACACTTTATCACAGCCAATCGTCAATGCTGCTAACAGTCGTAATATCAGCGGACCATGCTGTATGCGTTGTCCATGTGAAGTCAGAAATCCCCGTTCTGCCCACAGTCGCCCATAGTTATGAGCCACGCCAAAGGCGTATTGGCTGTCAGTATAAATATTCACGTCCAGTCCCTTACTCAATTCACATGCTCTCAGTAAAGCTATTATTTCTGCAGCTTGGGCCGAATTGTAAGGTATCCTAGAGGTCTCCACTACCGTCTGTAATGTCGGTATTGCATATGCTGCTGTCGATGTACCATCTGCCAGTTCGAAACAGGACCCATCCACATACAACTCCCCATCCGGTTCGTCTAAGGGCTTGTCTGTCAGATCCACCCTCCCCTTTGTCTCCTCTTCTGTCCTAAACAGACAGTCATGTATGTCATCGTCCTTTGTATCTGTGGGGATAGGTAACACTGTGGCAGGATTCAGTGTAGCACACCTTTTTATCGTCACATGAGGTGCAAAGAGAGTCATCTCATAACCGGTAAGACGAGCACTCGTTAAATGCTGCGTCTGTGTTCTGTTTAGTAAAATGTCCACAGCATGCGGTACCATTACTGTGAGGTCTGAACCCAATACAAGCCCTGCCGATTGTCTTATAGAGACTGCAGCAGCCGCCGTGGCTCTCAGACAACTCAGCAGCGATCTTGCCACATTGTCGAGCATCGCAGAAAAGTAGGCGCAGGGTCTCTGTTTCCCTCCGAAACATTGTGTTGAGACAGACAACGCGCAACCTTCCGCCTCGTGCACATAAAGAACAAAAGGCTTCTGGTAATCAGGTGTTCCCAGGACGGGTTCAGAACATAAAGCAGTTTTTAGTGACTCAAACGCTTCTTGACATGCAGGGGTCCAGGGTAGGGGTTTGCGCACTTCTTTGGTAGTCAGATACAATAGGGGTTTTGTTAGTAACGCATAATTAGGTATCCACTGGCGACAATACGATGTTATGCCCAAGAATGCGCGCACCTCTCGCTGCGTGTTAGGTACCTTCATGTTAGTGATCGCTTTTATGCGCTCTGGCGTCAATCTCCTCCCCACTTTCGAAAGGAGGTGGCCTAGGTAGGTAACCTCTGTTCGACAATATTGGAACTTTGGAAGGGACACCTTATGCCCCCTTTTTGCCAAATGATGCAGTAATTTAATTGTAGCATCCCGACAACCCTTCTCGTCGTCCGATGCAATCGGGATATCATCCACATACTGCAACATAACGTTGCCAGGTGGAAGTTCCAGTTCATCCAATTGTACCTTCAGTGCTTGACTATATATGCTTGGACTTTCTGTGTAACCTTGGGGAATTCTCTTAAACCTGAAGCTTCGGCCAGCCAATGAGAATCCGAAGAGAAAACGGCTATCTTCATGTACTGGAATACTGAAGAAAGCATTCTTCAGGTCCAGAACAGAAAAATATTTAGCAGATGGGAGAATCAGTGTCAATATCGTAGTGATGTCCGAGACCACCGGGTATTGTGGCTCCACTACTCTATTCACATGGCGCAAATCGATCACAAACCTATATACATCAGGAGTATTATCTGTAGCTTCAGGCGACCGTCTTTTAAGGATCGGTAGTATGGGGCTGTTACATATGTTCGAATCCGTCTCTTCCACTACACCTGACCGAATCAAATCTTGTATTATTTGTAACAGGGCTTTCTCTCCCTCCCTAGGAATCCTGTACTGTGGAACCCTGGGTAGTTTCGCTCCCACCTTTACCCTTATTGTTACCGGGGCGATATCCATTTTACCCACATCTGTATCATTGACAGCCCACAAACTGTCGGGTATCCCTTCAAATTCAGGTGGTAGTGGGTCATCTTTAGAGAAACATTGCAGTGGGCGAGCAACAGTCGGGCCTAACGTGAGGTACACGCCATCCGGGGAACAATAAACGGTGGCGTGCAACCTTTTCAACAAGTCTAAGCCCAATAAATTTTCTCCACAATTCGATGTCAATAAAAACGGTGAATCAACAGTGAAAGGACCAATCGTTAATGTAAGGGGTTTGGAAATGGGGCTAATCACCGGGGTACCTGAAAAACCCACAGAGATATTGTTCTTGCCAGACAGAGCCGCCCCGGGGACCCGAGAATGAGCCACTGAACTTTTCGTTGCACCCGTATTCACTAGAAATTTTTGCTGAGACCCCAATAAGTCTGCCTCGACATAGGGTCCCCTCTGATCAACTTCCACAGGCACTGGTCCCTCGCTCTGTCCTACGCTGTCCTAGTTATGGGAGAACCCAGTCAGATCGTCCACGGAGTAATCATCATTATAGTACTGACCACCGCCCCTCTGCAACTGTTGCCTGTCTGCTCCATTGTCGAAGTAATTTCCTCCCGGCCTCCCGCCTCCATCTGATCGCGCATTCTGTCTCCCGGAGTCACCACTACCTCTTCCTCGACCTCGTCCTGAACCGGCATTCAACTGAAACAGAGGACAATCTCTCCACCAATGCCCTTCTTGTTTACACTTCGCACACTGATTCGGTCCTAATCTTTCCGGACTTTCACCTCTGCCATAGCCGCCACCACCACGTCCTGGTGCCGCACCTCTTCCTCGACCCCTCGACACTTGCTGTAGCAAAACCCTAGTCTTCAAGTCCTTAGCCTTCTTTTCCTGCTTGTCCTTACTCTCATTTTCTCTATGTTCATAATACTGAGCCATGCTAAGAATACCAGAGGGAGAGGATGTCGTCCACGTGCTCTCCGACGCTTGCAATCTTGCTGAAATCCCAGGCAACAAGTTCATGACAAACCTATTAACAAAGAGTCACAACCCTCCATCCTGTGACACATCTTGCCCACTAAAATCCATGAACGTCTCTTCAAACCTCGTAAAGAAGTCCGAGACTGCCTCATCCTTTTTCTGCTTACAGGCCGTCAACTTGTCCCAGTCTACCTTCTTCGGGGCAATGAGAGCGTGCATGTATTTTATTATGCGCCCCGGCAACGCCAAAATCTCAGCTTTCGGCTTTTCTCCTGGCTTACGTTCCTTATCCCAATCCTGTAACTCCTGCCACGTACCACCTAGTTCTTCCGAATGATCTGTGCCCTTTACCTGACGCCAAACATCGACCGGGACCAGAAGCCCAAAAAACAGTTCAACATCAGCTAAAGTCATTACAGTGGAAGACGCTGCTTCCGTCAATTCTTTATAGTATGCAGTCGGGTTCTTTCTAGAGTCTGGCAACTGGGCCTTTAAAGCTAATACCTCACTTCTCTTCCATGGTGTATACACCCACTGCTCCTGGAAATGCGCATCTACCCTATTCCTGGTGACAGCCTTCGTGACTGGGTCTACCATCTCGGGTATCTCGGGATGAAAAATAGGGTGCACTTCACGCATTGGATGTATACCTGGAAAATGGGGCACACCTGCAGAGGGCAATTCATTTCTATACTGCAATAAGGCACGTAAACTGCGCATCACCTCCTTCACCCCAGTATTCGTTCTGTAGGCTCCACTCTGTATATCTCGTAAAGTCGCCGGAGCCACACCTCCATACCCCTGCTCCCATAGCGATATTAGTACATTTGACATGTGCCACAAAGCGTGCTGTTGCATCAAAGGCTCAAAATCTTTCATTGTGGACCAAATGTCTTCAAATGAATAAATATTATTCCTAGCCCACTGGCATGCCTGGTTGGCCACTATACTTTTCTCATCCAAACCAACCGTAGAACGCGTAAGCAACTTCCGTACCTGTGAGAGCAGTCCGCTACCTGCGCCTCGACTCGGCGTTGACATCTCCTGACTAGGGGTGGTGCTAGCTGAAACAGTAGGGAGTGCTAGAGAGAATTGGGAGGGAGCGGGTGAAGTGGTCTGGAGCAAAGAAACGAGGGGCGTCGAGGGCGGGGAAGCAGAAATCGCTGCGCCATGTTGGGGTGGGGCACTCGCCGATGGACCCGGAATCCCACTAGTAGAGGCTGGGGCTGGCAGAGAGGGGTACAATGACTGCGGGGCATAAGGAGGAGGGGGTCGAGTACTCAAAATATCTTCCATTTCATCCTGTTCGTCCTCTCGCACTACATACCTTTTATTTTCTTTCAACCTGCAAAGCCTATCTGCGCGCTCTAAACGTTGCTCATTCTCATTCTTTGTGTGTTCTCTCGCTTTCTGCGCCATCGTCTGTGCGGACTGTTTAAAAGCCGCTTTCTCTTCTCTCAACTTACGTTTCCTGGCTTCCTTTTGCCACACTCTTAAAGAATCAAACATGCTTTGACGGCTACGCCTAGCAAACAATTTGTCCTGCAAATAGTCCAATTTAGCTTCTTCAAAAGAACCCGTCAAGGGCCACTGCAAATCCACATTATCAGCGGTGTATCGATGCCATAAAGTGCCAAACAAAATCGGGGGCAATCCATGCTTGATATACATATCAAAGCTTGGAGTGCCCTCAGGGGGTGCAGGTTGGCTCTCAGCCTGGTATCTGAGGGGCGACAACAACATCCAAAACATCGTAACTTACTGAAACACGGCATCTCTACCTTGGTGTGAAATAAACACTTCTCCACAAACTTCGTTACCTTGAATCACTAGCTCGAGCTCATTCATGCACACATATTATTATACGTTAAGAAATCGCACACACACACACATATAAAAATTCCTCCAAACACGTGTTACCAAATGGGACAAGGCCCGTCGACCAAGTCCTGGGGAACCTGGACCCTACCGCAGACCGAACAGTACACTAACTGTTCTGAGGATGGAGAACACATCCGCTCCCCGTGCGGCACTACGGATCACTGCGCACTTTACCACGGGAGACCCAGGACCCACCTCCACTGAACCACCACACTAGGAGTTCAGGGTGAGTTCCGGAGTCCACCCGTAGTGAGCCACGCCTTCACCACAGTACCATCCAGTCGGATTACTACAAACAATATATCCAAATATTCTCCCAACCTCGTCAAGTCTGTCAGAGCGCCTGCTCGCACTCTGAGTTCCCCGGAGCACACTAGCCCCAGGAGCACACCGGCTCCTCAAATCACCGGAGACACCCTAGTCTCCCGGAACACTCCAGTTCCTTAAACAATCACAGGTGGACCACTCACCTTCCGTAGGCGGTACCGACCTCTACCGTTCTCCACCTCCGGCTGGCAGGACCAACACGGTCAGCTTCGAGTTCCGCCTTCTGGACCCCGGCGTAAGATCCGAACCGGGACCTCTCCCGATCAGCAAGGTGGGGCAGCGCTGCGAGAACCAAGCTCGGCATCAGATGGGTACCCGGGCCCACCGTGCCGACCAGCAGGTCCCCGGTCTTCTGCTACCCACCTACGGGTGAGAAAGATCTTTATCGCGGGGTCCCTATTCGGGCGCCATCTGATAAGCGTGGCTCAAATCCACCCGAGTGACTTACCGCACTCACCTATAGTAATTCTGTAAGAAGTCAGCCGGACAGTGGAGAAGAATAAACAGAATGTCTTTATTGGCCACAAACTCTCATATGAGAGGGCCCTGTCCGAACATCACCCCAAAGAGTGCGTCGAGAGGACTGACTCTCTTCATCACAGCAGTACATTATAATGCAACACAGTTCATTAGGGTACGCCCCTTCTGGAAAATTACTGAAACCCAGACAGGGGAACAATGTCCTCATACAGTAGGCATCTGCACCTGCAAGGAATACATCGCTATCTTTACTCAAGGCCACGGAGCCAGGCTTCAGCGTCTCTGGGGCATGAGAATATTACTGATAAAGAGACTTGTTAGTTTCGGCCACAGTTAGCTGAGAAACGAAAACTGCTGTCTTAGTGACATTCTCTATTCCTGCGGGAGGGGCAGATGAGCGAGTGCGACTCGCAGACACAGAGAGATACACAAAATGGAGGCACACAGGCTAAGATAAGGAACTAATATCATCACACTTACATTTGGATAATCAGGTAACAAACGGGGATAATCTAAAACGTGTATATGCACGTACTCCATCAGTTAGTCATATGATGCTAACTCACATACGAATATAGAGATTGTTGGGGCATCGAAAAGTGAATTCTATCACACCCCTCTCCGTGTCAGGTGTCATTATTCCCTTGTTTTTTCCGGGGAGTCCCTCATTGGTCCAATGGTATTATGTGTTATGACTTGTTGGTGCACCCTACAACCTTCTCTAGGTGCTCCGATGCGCCGAGTGCTGTCTCTTATTGCTCTTGATGTGGTCTCTCTTCCCCCCCTCCCGTAGTCCCACCACTTCCACATTGTATCTCAGTCAGTTTCTGGTGTCATGGACCAGGAGCGTTAGGCGTTATGGAGTGTGACGTATCCTGGGTGTGCTGTCTGGGCTCCCTCTCAATGTCTCGCTCCTTCTCGTCATCCTGTACCTCCAGATCCCTCAGGGCCTGTACTAATACCTCCCATGCCGACGCTGCAGCTAATGCTCTGTCATCCTGCCATCTACGCGCCATCTGATATCTAAGGGAGCTTTCACAGGTGGCCCATTTCAGGAATTCACTCATCCATCGTCTATACGAGGGACCAGCTCTTGCCTTCCAATGCCGAGTAATCTCGCGCTTGGCTAATATAAGGACCATGTCAATGAATTTGCTGGCATTCTTGTGCTTGGGGGCATGTGGGAACCAATGTAGGACACCGACAGCCATATCAAATTGTATTTGTTTCCCCGTCGCCTCGTTCAGGACCTCCACTATTGCCCTCCAATAATCCCCCAGCATTCGGCAAGTCCAAAGCATATGGGCTAGTTCTACTGCCTCTCTAGTACATCTTGGGCATGCCGCTTTCTGTACTCCAAATTATTTCCGGACTTTCCCCGGGGTCAAGTACGCCCTATGCAAAATGAAAAAGTGTACTAGCTGGAAGCGAGCATTTCTAGTGCTCTTACGGGCTCGTCTCATTATCTGCACCCAAGCTGTCTCCGGGATCTCTTTACCTATATCCGCTTCCCACTTATTTTTCAATACAGTCAAAGGTGGTAGGTTTTCTCGGAGCATTCTGCCATAGAGGCATGTGACTGCTTTATAAGTGCCCGCTGCCATCATGGTATACTGGCAGGCCAATGATGTTGTGGGTTCCATTAATCCCTCCTGCCAGTGTGCTTGCACAGCCCTGGTAATCACGGTATGTAACAAGAAGTCCCCCCTAGGCAGATCAAATCTTTCCTGGAGCGCTTGGTAAGGCAGTAGAGCCCCATCCTCGTAAAGATCTCCCACAACTTGTATTCCCGCCTCTTCCCATATCTGCAGTTGCGACCAGTCCCCTCCGTGCGGCAGCGCTGTCACCATCCCAATTGGAATTTCCGGTGCATACGGGTGACGCACTCCTGCCAGGCGTTGGGACCTGTTCCAGCAGAGTCGGAACGTTCATTCCTCAATGGTCAGATCTCGTAAGTTCAGCTTCTGTTGCAATGTTATATAAGCAAAGACGTGTCGCGGTGTACCTCCCTCTCTCTCCTGTTCTGGGCCTCTGAACACTCTCGCCACCTGAATAAACAGCTGCAACTGTGCTGCCAGATAATAAAGTTCGAAATTTGGGACTCGTCTTTCGGTCTAAGGAGCGTGTTCTGGGAAACCCTGCATCTCCCCACGCCCCAAAGAAAGGAGGAGACCTGTGATTTCAATGCTTCGAAAATGGAGCAGGGTATCCACACAGGTAACGTGCGGAAGTAATACAAAATCCTTGGCAGGGCCACCATTTTTAACAGGGAGATCCGGCCCATCAATGAGAGAGGCAGGGTCGCCCAGAAGGCCATGTTGCCTTTCAATGCTCGTATACAACGACCCACATTACTTTCCAGCATGTCTGCCGGAGTATGGTATATATGTGAACCGAGGTATTTCAAGCAGGTGGGTTCCCATTTTATCAGCTGGTGACCCTCCGGTCTGGGCTCTCCCTGTCAGACAGGAAACATGCACGTCTTAGACCAGTTGACTTTTAGGCCCGAAAACTCCCCAAAGCGATGCAACAATCTTTCCGCCCCGGTCAAAGCGGTCTCCGCATTTTCCAGAAATAGCAATAGGTCATCCGCGTATAAGAATATCAAGTGTCTCCCTTCCCTGTCGACTAACCCTCTATAATGTCTTCCCGTTCTGATCTCATAAGCTAAAGGTTCTATTGGAAGGGCAAACAAGAGGGGGGACAGTGAGCACCCCTGTCTAGTCCAGCGTGTTACCTGGTATTGGGGCGATATCAATCTCCCCACAAGCACCCTCGCCGTCTCTGAGGTATATAAGACTCTCGTCCACTTTATATACTCTTCACCCAATCCAAAATGTTGCAAATCATTGTATAGGTAGTCCCACTCCAGGCTATCAAAATCCTTCTCTATGTCAACAGAGAGGATCAGGGGGACCTGTGCCTCAGAGTTGTCGACGTTCATGAGGCGTATGAGTCTCCGAATATTCGAGGTGGTGTTACGCTTAGGGATAAACCCCGACTGGTTGTCGTGGACCAGCGAGCTCATGCATGGCAGCAATCGGGCCACTAATATACTACTGAGAATCTTATAGTCCATTGTTAGCATGGACAATGGACTATAGAAAGCCTTGTCGCTACTCTCTCTCCCTGGCTTCAAAAGTGGTATCACCAGTGCCTCCCTCATTGATTGGGGTAAACGGCCGACTTCCTTGGCCTCTTTGTATACCTCCAGGAACCTCGGTGCTAATAGGTCGACATATTTGCTATAAAATTCCACCGGCAGACCGTCCCGTCCTGGTGTTTTATTGCGAGCCATGCATTTTATAGCCCGTCAAATTTCCGCTAGCTCTATATCCTTTCCTAGATCTTCTGCTTGGTCGGGGTCCATTTGCGGGAGATCCAGCTCGTCCAAGAAGGCATCCAGAACCGGGTTTCCCTCTGCTACCTTACTTTTGTAAAGCTCCTCATAATACCGTGTGAAGCCCTGTAATATTTCAGTCTGTGTGTACATCATAGCCCCCTCTTCATCCTCTAGAGCTAGGAAGGGTAAGTGTCGTCTCTCGGGGTTGGCCAGCCATGCCAGCAGCGTGCTCGCCTTGTCCCCCTCTGCATGCATTCTGTTCGAGTAAGCCTTCAAGTCAAAGCTGCGGAGTCGCTCCACTTCGACTGCAACTGCCTCTCGAGCTGCACTGAGTTTCTCTTGGAGCTCAGGGTGCCCCGGCCTTGCTATTTCAATTTTTCGGAGGTTTTCATCCGCTTTATCGAGATCTCCCAGGAGGACCTTACGTACTCCCGCCTGCTTTCCAATACAGAGCCCCCTGGTGACAACCTTAAAGGCATCCCATTCTGTTGCCCTAGTCGTGGCAGTGCCAACATTAACCGTGAAATATTGCCTAATCCCGTATTCCAGCATCGCATGAAACAGCGGGTCTTCCATGGTGTCGGGACATAATTTCCATGTGGGAACACATGGTATCTCGGGCATCAAGTCTAGGGTGACCAATAAGGGTTATGGTCTGAAATTGTCCTGGCGCAATATTCAGCCCGCACCATTGATGGCATTATCAGTGGAGAACACAGCATTGCGTCCAACCGGACATGTAACTTGTGTACTCTCGAGAAGTATGAGTAATCCCGGCCATCTGGGTGTCGTGTACGCCATGCATCCACCAGATTCCATTGTGCCTGCCATTCTAACCTGCCCTTAGCTAACCTGTGAACCGGGGAATCACTGAGCGGCGGGTGAGACCTGTCTAGCAAGACATCCGTCACTATATTAAAATCCCCTCCAACCACTATTGGTCCCATCAGTAAATGTGCCAGTGTCCCCGACAGTTTCCCCTGGAAAACCAGCTGTTCCGTATTGGGTGCATATACGCTGCATAGGGTAATGTCACGGCCCCGTAGTCTGCCCGCAACTGCCACAAATCTGCCTTCAGGGTCGATTACCTGTCTGGACATCTGGAATGGCACTCCAGCTCTAATCCAGAAAAACGCCCCTCTAGTGTACGCGGAATAGGCAGTGCTAAACACTTATCCTCGCCATCTACGCTGTAATGCTAGGCCCTCTGTTGCTGTTAAGTGTGTTTCCTGGAGAAAATCAATCTGGACCCCTCTACGAGTTGAATAAGAGTGAACTTTATGCCTCCTCACCATCGTATAGAGCCCCCTCACATTCCAGGTCATACATTTCAAGTTATCAATGTCAACCATAATCCCATTCACATGGCGAGCTGAATGTTGCAGGAAAGCATGTCATAAACAAACAACGTGGACGGACCCACTTGCAAAAGCAACTCACTCGTCTTTTGATTTAAATGAGTGCCAGGAAACCATTAGGTTTTTAAAAGACCCCTCACCCATCAACCTATTTGGTGGCATGCTTCATCATTGGGGTCCCAACTGGGCAGCAGAATACCACCCAGTTGTGCTATGACACCTGATTACAGCTGAGCTGGTTTTAGTGTAAATGTGAGGAAAGTGGTGTGGATTAAAATTATCTCTGGAAATCCTTACTCAATATACTTTATTCTCAGAGGCCCAGGATAAGATTAAAACATGAAAGAGGGGATGAGGTCCGATGATTAAGCCAAGGATTAGCCGTCGGTTCTGTTTTCCTTCCGTGCTATGGGCACTTTGGGGAAGAACGGAAATGGAAACGGCTGTTTCTCTCTTGTTTGGAATGACTCTAACCTGGCCTGGATCACCAGTGAAGGAAGGGAGTATTGCCAAAGAGTGAACTGGCAGAATGAGGACAACATTTTTTTTTTTTTTTTTAAACATGAAAGAGTGCAACCTTGGAGACAAATGCTCCCTGTTATCACAAAGGTAGGTCCACAAGTTTCAGCCCCCAAAAAAGTGGGGGACTTCGTCAGGACCAAGTGAGTGAAGTGAGGGTGTGCCAAAAATAAGCCACTAGTATAGTTATTTGCAACACAGACGCTAGGGTGTGTTGTGAGGTGAGTGGTGTCTGTATACGTAGGGACCCACTGAGAAAAAACACTAGCTACGTTTTACTAGCAGCTATTAGCAGGACCCGGGAGGGGTGCATATCTGAAGTCACACATTCGTCAAGAGGGAGCACCTGCCGGAAACACCTATATCGGTCTACTCGCGACCTGGTTAATTGCACCAAGCTGCTTGGAAAGAGAAAGCGCACATGGCGCGCTGAATGTTACAAGAAAGCATGTCATGCCTGCAGTAGGTTAAACTCATTAAAGAAAATAGTGTAACAACCGAAGTAAAAGGGCCCGTCCTCATGGGAGGTTACAAATGAAGACAAGGCAGGACTAAAGAGGGACTAACAAGCCTAATAAAGAATCAGAATCCAGCATTTACAAAGGGCAATGACACAAGCCAATGGCAAATGTGGGCGGAGAGTGGACAGGGCTTCTATTCCATACTTCAATGCGGTATGCCGCAGTGCAGTACATGCGTTGCCCAGACTCGACCTGAAAATAAATTTGACAGGAGTAATGCAATATCTTGAAGTTTGTAGCACCTGCATTTTATCAAAATGCAAAGAGTACGGGCACAAGGTACAAATATAATGCACCGCCTCAGTAGGTGCGCAGTGTGTGAGTCACCCAGGGGGGTTTGGCCTACCGCCTCCTGTTCACAGACCTGCACCCAACCCCACCGTGGATGCTCTCCCCCTTGAATGGTCTGCAGACTGCAAAATGGCGAATTGATGAAGGTCATTTCTATGTCCATGCCATTCTACCTACTTTAAAAAAAAAACATTGGTATTGGGCGCAGTACCACGCCTCATTGAGCACTGCAGTTCCAGCGGCTGGAACTGCAGTTCCCCAAACATTTTTTGGTTGTTTTTTTTATATTTCAACCCCAGGGCGTTTGCTTTAGGATCCCCTCCACATGGACCTGGGGGTCAAGGTGTGCTTACTCGGTCCTATAATGGTCCAGTACTCACACAGTTCTCCCACAGTTCTCCTACTGTTGCTAACGGTTCAGAGATCTTTTCAATTTTTTGAAGGTTACTGCCAAATCTGTTCCCGTTCTTTAAATTCTATCTCACAAGGGTTTAATGTACTTTCACCGTGTAGGAAAGTAGGATCTGCTTCTTACGGTTACTCCCACTTTTTGCTAAATGTGATACTGTTTTTGACTAGTCTAACTGGGATCCTGCAAATCAGGACCCCCGTCTATCTGTGTTCTCCCTAAACTGTTATGTTATGTACTTAGGTACACTTCAGATTAGATACTGGGGTACCCATGTCAGTCCCTAGTATATGGCACTCATGTACCCAGAGCATAGGTACCCCAGAGGCCTCCCACGGGCTGAAGCAGGTATTATGTCACCCATGAGAAACCATGCAAAATGGAGCTAGTTTTATATATTGCTGGCTAGACCCAGGGGTATCAGAGTGCTTTACAGGAGTGTGAGGAGGTACAATAATCGATACATTTGGTCAAAAACATTGTGATAAGAGCCAATATAAGGAAAGCAGATAAATATGAATGTTATTTACAAAGGTCAAACAATAAGCTCACATGGGTAGAGAGTAATTAGGTTTGGGTGGGTGTGTGGAGGTGAGCAGGATGAGATAAAGTATGAGGATAAGGAGCGTTGGAGTTCGGGGAGTGGTGGAATGGTTAGATGTCATAGGTAAAGGTGGGGGCAAGAGGGGTTGCTAGGGGGAGGGGAAGGGAGTAGCGTGAGGGAGGGGAGTTAGGAGTGAGAGCGAGGGGTTGAGAGAAGTGGATGGCAAGGGGGAGCCTGGTGGAGCGCAGAGTAGGATACGGTGTCAGAGGAGGGTATTATTGACCCCAATATTTGTTGAGGAGAAACAATTTGAGGTCTTTTTTGAAGTTGATGTAGGAGGGGTTGCAGTGTAGGTCTTTAGGCAGGAGGTTCCATATGGACGGAGCATTTCCAGAGAAGGAGCGAGCTTGTGTGCATTTCTTTTTTAGCAGTGGGAGAATAAGAAAGAGGGCGTTGGTGCCCCTTGTTGGTCGAGTGCAGTCCACTTTGTGGAGTTTATCTGAGAGGTAATGTGTGGTGTTTTGGTGAAGGGCTTTGTGTGTGATACATGTAATCATATTGGTGGATCTGCCTTCAATGGGAAGCCATTTGAGGGTTTTAGATGTTGAACTGTATTTTAAAATGACCCACATGACTCCATTTTGTGTTGCCATGCTCTCTGCAACCGGGTGAAGAATTGCTTTCCACGTCCCTGTTGAAACTTGCACAACCCTCCCCGCTCCTTGTGGTCCAACCAGTTCCAAGAAGCTGCCTGTGTGCCTCACCCCCCCAGTTGTGCCAGAGACTCAGCCACATCCTGTCCATTGTTGGCAACTCAGCCTGTCACGACCAACTGCCCTGTGGCCACACCTACGGATAGAGGATGCACGAGGCTGTGCACCGTGACCACACCAACTGATAGAGGAAGCACAAGGCTGTAGACTGTGACCACACCAACTGATAGAGGAAGCACAAGGCTGTGCCCTGTGACCACACCAACTGAAAGAGGAAGCACGAGGCTGTGCCCTGTGACCACACCAACTGAAAGAGGAAGCATGAGGCTGTGCCCTGTGACCACACCAACTGATAGAGGAAGCACGAGGCTGTGCCCTGTGACCACACCAACTGAAAGAGGAAGCACGAGGCTGTGCCCTGTGACCACACCAACTGATAGAGGAAGCTCGAGGCTGTGCCCCATGACCACACCAGTTGGGCAAGGAAGCACAGGGCTGCGTACATTGTGCAATCAGAGACAGATGTCCCCTGGCCACGATTGCACCACACGAGACTGACGAAGAACTTGTCAGATGAGGAACTTATCAAAATAAGGAACTTGTACTGTGCAAATGGGCGTGGCTAGCTCTATAAATATGTGTACGCTGTGGAGTAAAGCAGCAGTCTCCGTAGAATTGTCTTTGTACCATTCTGGGACCCTATCCTTAGCTCGAGCTAATAAATAACTTACTTCCCTCCACGGCTGGCTGTCCTGGTCTCTTTGGTAATGTTTGATTTATGCAAGAAGAACCCGTAGAATATAGGTGTCCCCCTGCACTGCTGGCTTTGACTCTCCTAGTGGGGAGGGATCTCCAAAAAGCCGGTTCTACAATTTGGCGCCCATGTGGGGCGTCTTCGGTGGTTGTCATCAAGCCTGGTGGTCGTGAGGAGTCCGTGATCGAATTCTAAGGGAGGCGCGCCACTACATTGGCTGAAAATTGTCTTTGTGGGCCCGAGGACTCCGATTGCGTGATTCCTCCCTCCAGTGGGCTACCCGACAGCAGCCCCGACCGACGCCCCAGTTCTGGTTCCTAGTTTTGGGAGATCGGGACCTTTGTGACACCTGCCGTGTGATGGAAGATTAATGGTCAGGTAAGAGTGAGAGTGGCCCATTTCTTTGGTGAATTGTATCTTTGTTTTGGGTATTGTTCGACTTTTGCAAAAGCCAAAAACCAAAGGGTAAGTACAGTTATATGCTGTAAACGTTAGATTTCACCCTTTGATGTTTGGAACCAGGATACACATCTAGAGATGCCTGGATTTAGTAAGTTTTGGAAATGGTGTTGTTGTTATTGTACACATGACTCCGCATTGGAGGAATCTTGTCCGATTCTTCCTTTGGGGACCCCTAATCATGAAGTTTATTTTAAACATGGTGTTTGCCCAATAATGTTTTGCTCACTTTGGCAAAAGTATACAAAGGGTAATGCTGAGTTACAATGGCCAATGTAGGGTAGGTTTAAACCTCCTGTGTTAGATAATTTAGAGGAGAAGTTGTTTAAAAAAAAAGCTTGACCTGCGATCTTTGATTCCTTTCGGGTTTGGCGCAAGGAATCCAAACAGAAAGAAATCAAACTCAAAAAGAACAAAGCTAAAATAATACGTATGATTGTGATTCGGAAAGCCCAGAATCACGATAATCAGAGAATAGAAGAGGATATAGTAATACATGATAGATTACATCAAATGCAGATAGATGGATGTTACGTTACAAAGAAAGTTCCCGAAAAGGCCCGGGACAAGGAGGATGACCCTCATGTCCTCTATGTTGAGCACCCCTCCACCATATATCCCCGACATGTATCCGGCCCTTGATCCCGCACAATTCACTCCCGCTACTGCTCCAGTTGTTGCCCCTGCCCCAGCCACTTATTCCCAATGCCCGACTATTCAGGCCCAGCCACGGCCGGTAGTAGGTGTAACTGCAGGGCGGTGACATAGGGAGGGGGAGGGGCAGGGTGGGGGGTTGTGATGTATGGATTACTATCGGTCGGCGCCTCTACTTGACCATCTGGCCCCAGCGCTTACTGCCTCTCCCATAGGCGACCCCGCAAGCTCTCTCTGTGTCTCATACCTGCGGGGTGAGCCCTCTTCAAGGATCCCTGGCAGTGACCCTCGCCTACATCTACCTCTACGATCTACCGGACATTTGCAGTGCCTTATTGTGAGGTGCCCACCCGACGACAACAACCCGGGAGGGAGGGTTGCTGGCTGCTCGCTGATTCCCAGCGGAGCCTCCCGCTAACATATCTGGGCAGGGGGTGCACAACTGGCCCCTAGTGCTGCGGCGGCTCCCACCCTCCTTGCAACTCGCCTGGACCTAAGATGGCAGCCGCCAGTGACCGCAGAGCGAAGATAGCCGCCACGCGGGGCCTGCTATTAACATGCCTGGGCAGCGCCCCATGGCCAACGCGGGACCGCACCAACACCTCCACCACCTTGCGCACTCTCACGCCCACCGAGCCGGATGACCGCAGGCTCTCCAAGATGGCGACGCCTCTGCGGTTGGCCTCCAACTTCATCTCCCACCTGGGCTTCCACCTTCTCTCCTGGACTTCTTGTCTTCTGTTCTGTCCTGACCGACACCCTGCTGCTGTTGTCGGACAGTTTCTCTGGTCTCCAGCCCTCCTCCCACTCCCTCATCCTTAACCCTTTTCCCCGTGGATGATCCTCAAATGTTTCTTCCCTTTGCTTCATCTCCCACCTGGGCTCCCACCTTCTCTCCTGGACTTCTGGACTTTTGTTCTGTCCTGACCGACACTCTGCTGCTGTTTTCGGACAGTTCCCACCCTCCTTTGTGCTGTGACTGCATCCACACTTATGGAGCTCTGCTCTTTGACTTATTGTAATAACTCTAATTAATGGTATTTGCTTTAGACCTCGCACCATATACCATTCCTATGTGACTCTTAGAGCTTACCCAGTCATATCCCCTCCCTATGTATATAGAGATAACTCTAATCACTAGTGTATGCAGTAGACCTTTGACCGATTGCAATAATGCTACGCTTTAGTATTCGCTGAAGTCCTTACACCATATACCACCCCTATGCGTCTCCTAGAGTTTAACCAGTCATATCCCTTCCTATGTGTATGTAGTTGACTCTTATCACTAGTGTTTGCAGTGGACCTTTGTACTCTCTACCACCCCTATGTGACCCTTAGAGTGTTTCTAGTCATATCCCTCCTGTGTAGATAGAAGATAACTCTAATGACTAGTATCCTATGTGATTCTTAGATTGTATCCATGTGTATCCCCTCCCTGTGTTTAGAGTTATAGCTGTAACGACTAGTCGCCTGTGTGACTGTTGGAATATAGCCAGGTGTATCCCTTCCCCCGTGGGAAGAGATAACCCTACTCACTAGAACAAAAAGAAACGTGCTCCTGAAATGTGTAACGTAACTGATTCTATGTAAAGTGCTTTGATAACATGTAACGGAACTGGTGCTATGTAAAGCGCTTTGATAACCTAATCGGTTCAAGTTCCTGAAATGTGTAACGTAACTGATTCTATGTAAACTGCTGTGATAACATGTAACGGAAATGGTGCTATGTAAAGCGCTCTGATAACCTAATCGGTTCAAGTTTGCGCTATAGAAAACTCTAAAAAAAAAATAAAAGAAATAAAGTAAACATATAAATAAATAAAACGATTTCGTTGTGTGCACTGTGTGAGAAGTTGGCCTGATATGCAGTGCTCACTATTCTAGTGATCACTATGTATCAGTCCAAACAACCCTTATTGATGATTGGTTGTAAGTCAACCGTAGACCAGCTATCCTAGTAGCATGGACAAGAGCAGTCTTTAGGCTAGACTCTAGAGGGCGTGTTAAGCCAGCTGTTATACCATCACATATACCCCTTGAACACCAGTGAAAGGACACCACACAAGTTGTTATGAAAATAAAGTGTATTTATTTAGAACACAACAACCCTGGACTCTTTATGAGGACAGGGTGCTAAGCACAATACAAAGCTCTTAAGAAAATACGCAAAGTTGCACAATTTACACAAATGCCCGAGGGGAACGAATAACCATATACTATAAAAGTGGAATGCGAAATTACTAGCAGGTAAGTACTACGCTAATAGGCTTTGGGATCGCTAGGACTTAACTACTGAACCTTCAGATTACTAGCAGGAGGCCTAGGGAGATCGGGTGCAGAGTGTGCACTCTCACGCGGGATGAGGAACAAAGTCTATGGTTGCTAGGAATTACGAGGTTAGTGTTATCGGACGAATCCGACTAGGTAGGCTGAAAACAAAAAAGGATCTGGACCCTTGGATAGTGAGGCTATGCTGGGGCACTGAAGTACCGAAGTTACCTAGCCCAGGGGCTGCGGCTGCATAGGTCTTGAAAGACGTCGGGAATCCTCGTTGCAGTCTATGGAGCCTGAAAGAAGAAGTTGCTGGCAGGCGACCAGTGAAGAGATTCGGAGGGATCCAAGCCTGGATCGAAGATGGAAGACACCTGTAAGCAGAGGGGACCAAGTTCTGAATCACCAGCCAGTGATTAGATGGGCACCAGGATGGCACCGGCTGGAGTCACCTCGACCAGGTGAGTGGGCGACGCTGGGCTCTGCAGTCTCACGGACCAGGAGACGTTGTCGGTGACCAGGATGGAGGTGCGAGCTGTCCCACGATGGTATCTGCTATCGACGTCGCTGGACCCAGGATTGGGGCAACAAGTCTTTGCAAATGCAAGCCCATGCGGTGGAGTCAAAATGGCATCTGGAGTGGACCAGGAGGGTCCGGGGTGCTCCTCTTTTGGAGGGGAGCAAGAGCCAGTCTGGAGCAACCAGACCAGTGGTGTTGATGTTGTCGTTTGTCGTCGGGAAGGCCACAAGCCAGCGGGCTAGTAGCCAGACAACGCGGTGAGCAGCAAAGAGCAGAAGGGCCCCATGCAGATCTCGTGGAGGCTGGGAGGCCGAACTTCGGTGCTGGAGCTGCTCAGGGTTGGGGCTTCTCACACCCCAAAGCACTCACTCAAGGATCCCTCGGCGGTCGTGCTGGGCAAGCGTCGTGCAGTCTTGAAGATGGCCGGTCCCTCGAGGTCTCGTCGCACCCACGGATCTCAGCTGGGCTGATGATGTGGGTAGAGGTCAGAGGTGCCAGGGAAGCCGGGTCTCGTTGTGCTGGTCAGTCGGATTCCGCAGGAAGGACGTGCAGCAAACTGCAGTGTTCTTGGATGGTGCCTGCGGGTGCAGGGTGACTACTCCTTAGTCACAAGGGAGAAATCTTGAGAAGAAGTCGAGAGTTCCTTTCGTAGAAAGTAGTTTCAGGATTCAAAGATGATCTAATTTGGAAGGGGGCCCGCTCCTATCTTCATACTAGGAAAAGGGGCTGGCACGCGACTAGGTCCTGCCCATGGGTGGGACCAGGAAGGGGGGTGGTTACACCCCTCTCCCATGCCGGACTTTCCCCAGCTCAGGGGCTGGTGTGCCCCTGGAACTGGTTCTAGCCGGCAGATGCATAGTGAGCACCGGGGTGCCACTTGCAGTCACCTTCCTCTAAAGCCCTGCCTACCCAGGATACACAAAACCCTGTCTGGGATGGTGCTAGCACCGCCCCTGACTGGAAACCCTTTGTCCAAGCTTCCCTCGCTGGAAGGACTCCCAGCAGCAGGAGGTCAGACTTGTGTCTGTGGTGGCAGCATCCATTTTGTGATTCTGAGGCTTGAGTTAACTTTAACCGGGGTTCACAGTTACATACATGTCGTGTCCCTCTAGAAGGGTGGAATGCTAACCCCGTCGCCAGAATTGGCGAGGGGTTAGTATTCCAATTCGTATGACACCTTAATCGACATGTTTTGATAAAGCGATACCAGAGTTAGCATATAACCGCGAGGATTATAATGCGCTTAAGAGTATATGGTATGCATTATCATGGAACAGCTATTAGGACTTGGTTCCGCAAGCTGCTAACGGGCTCAGCTCATGCCAGAGCACCATCTCACACGATTCCAAGCACTCTGCCTTCCGGATTGTCAAGGCCTGCCATAGGAGTGACTGATAGGAATACGGGTGTCCATTTTAGGGTTAGATATAGGTATACTATATCTAAAGCAAAGGGTGATTACACCACCTCGCCCCAGCTGTCGTGCAGCCAGTTGTGTCAGATTTAGATGGCTAGCCAGGGGTGGCATAATACATGCTGCAGCCCCTGGTAGGCCCTGGGTACACCTATGCCCTGAGTTACAGAGTCTGACAAGGTGGCCCAGTACCAATTGGTAAATGCACCTAAGGTACATGGAATCCATTTTACAGAGAGAGCAGTAGGCCTGGGGCCCTGAATAGCAGGGTCCCAGGTCAACTTAGTCGGAAAACCAGCAAAACACCAGGCAAAAAGTTGGGGGCAACCATAGTCAGGTATCCACCTTCCTACACAACCCCCCCCCCCCAAACGAAAGGAGATAAGGCTATCCTTGACCAGGTAAGCCTATATTGCCTAAGTGGCCATATGAGGTGGTACCTGCACTGGCATGGTTACCCCCTATATTATGGTCCACTAAGCAACCCCTCACCCTAAGGGTATCTGAGGGTCTCCACCATAGGGAATCACTACCCGTGGTGTGTTTTGGCAAAGTAAAAGGCTGGTGTGGGAATGCAGTACTGAAGTGAGACTCCACTACTGTTGGGCTCAACTTCCTCCAATCACTATCCACCATATGTGCCTTTCTTTCCAGTACTGAGTTGCTATGAGCTCTCAGGGTCAACCTCTGGCTACCTAAAGCTGGAGGCTGAGTCCCTCTATTTGGCTTACTGTGGCTAACAGTGTCCAGCTGCGGGAGGTCCCTAACTACTTTTAAGGGGGATCCCTCAGGAGTCTGTTTTATTTTCACTTGACTAGATCTACTAGCTTCAGTGATCCTAATCTGTTGATTGGGAAGTTCTTTTGGACAAGGGGCCCTTTGGGGTCCACCACTGGCCTCCCTGACCTCTACAGCCCTGGGCTGACTGAGGCAGGGAAGAGAGGGGCAGGTTACCTGCTCCAGACTGGGTCCCACCTGGGAAGGGTCCACTGCCATCAGTGGCTCTGCCAGGCTAGGCCTGACTACCTCTGGGGCAGTTCCTTCACCAGGGGTAGAGTCAGTTCCCTGAGGAGGCTGGCTCTCACCTAGTGTCTGGGAGGGGGAATACCTTTCTTCCTCCTCAATGCTCTCAGTTTGGGTGGAGTGATCCATTGTTTCAGGCTTCACAACCCCACTATCTGTTTGAGTAGAGGCTGAGACCATTACAGCCTTACCAACCTTTTCAGGAAGGCCCTCAGTTTGTGTTTGGGCTGTGACTGTCACAGCCCTCCTATCCTGTTCTGGAAAGTCTGTCTGAGCCTGGGCAGTTGCTACCACTGCTCTTCCAACCTTTTCAGGGAGGAATGGTGCTTGGACTGGGGCTGTAGCTATTACTGCCCCACTAACCTTTCTGGGTAGGCCTATCATCCTGGAGTGGGTTTCTTGCTCCACCTCAGCCCATGCTGAGAGTTCCAGGTCATTCCCCAGTAAGCAATCTACAGGTAGGTTGTCTGTGACTGCCACTCTCATGGGCCCTGTGACATTACCCCAGCTGAGCTCGACTACTGCCATGAGATGCCTTCTTTTCACTCCATGAACGTCTGTCACCTGATAAATGAAACCAGGGGTTGAGGGGGCGTGGCCAAGGACCGAACATGGCGGACGTGATCTAACGAGGCTCCGTCCATGACCACCGACACTAGCTAAATATCCTTTATCCCCCTACCTCCCCGATTGCCACGATACACCCCCCGGTCCCGGAAGGCAGTGTGGACCCCCGACGCCGATCGGCGGCTGAGGACGACTGCAGACGGCTGGCTACGGGCGGTGATTTGGGAACGGCCTGGCCCTCGTGGTGGAGCAGCGGATTGGCGTGAGGAGGCGGCCGGAGCCGGCTAGGGCTGCTGCGGGTGCGACCTGGACCAGGGGCGGTGAGCCAGAACACGCCAGCAGAAGACCCACGGGAGGGATACCGAACAGTGGCCTGCCGAACCCCCCGGACGCCCGAAACCGGCAAAGGGCGCTGCCTGTGAGGACTGCCATTACGCCCTGTCTGCCTGGTGAGGAAGCGGGGCTGACCGCGTTAGATCCCGGCCTGAGCACGCCTGCCCCAGCCGCGCTCAGCGGACCCCCTGAGGACGCTGCCGCGACTGACCTACCCCGAGTGCCGCTACCCAGAGGGGCTGCGCGAGACATTGACGGTGGCGGACCGGACGGAGGGTCCCCCTCTTTCCCCCCCGGCACTGTGAGGACCCTGCTTGCTAAGTCGGGCCACCAGACAGAAGGTACAGTGCACGGAGCGGCAGCGGGATAATAGGCACCCCACCACGACGCGGCACGCCACAGACAGCCTTTGAGTGGCCCCCTACCCCCCCTTCACTGGCGTAATAACGGTGAGAGATACCAGCTTATGAGAGAGCTGTGTGGGCCGCCATTCCCGTTTTTTTTTTTTTAACCGTGACTGCTGGGCCCTGGGGGGGGGGGTGGTGAGGCCTCCTGCACACGCTGGACGTGGCAGGGCGATGACAGGTGACCTCTCCCTGGCGGCTGTACGTGGGGGACACCGGCGGCATATCACTCGACTGGGACTCACTCGTCACTGGCCCAGACCAGTAGCACTGGGGACACATCCAACGCGCAATATGGGCAGGAACAGGGCCAAGGCGCAGGACCACGGAGCTGGAGCTGGAGCTGGAGCTGATCTTCAGTCCACGGGCTCGGAGGTCCCGCTGGCGTCCTCGAACGTGGAGATGATTCCCCCGACGGGCAAAACCTCACAAGATGCGAAACTGGAACTTACACTAGTTGAAATCAAGGCGTCCAGGGAGGCGCTGGAATCCCGAATGGACAACATGGCAACAAGCCTCTCATTGCTCAAGGCGGACCATACGAAGCTGGCGGAGAAAGTCAAGGAGCACAAAATTGCGCTGGACGACCTCATACCACAACAAACATCCCATTCTACGAAACTCGAGCAAATGGACAAACAGATCAAAATGATATGGGACAAGCTGGATGATGCGGAAGGGCGGGCCCGCCGCAATAACGTGCGCATACTGGGTATTCCAGAGAAAAGCGAAGGGAAGGACCCTACCCAATTCGTAGAGGACTGGCTAAAGAAGATAGTGGATCCCCAAGACCTCACGCCACTATATAGTGTGGAGAGAGCGCACCGGATGCCGGCGAGGCCGCCTAAGCTAGGAGCGTCACCGCGCCCCTTAATTGCCCGCCTGCTACACTACAAAGACCGTGACTCGGTCCTGAGGGCCGCAAGAGTGAAAGCCCCATTGCGCTTTGAGGACAAGACTATTTCGGTGTATCCAGATTTCACCCCGGCGGTGCAGAGGGCCCGCTCGACGTTCCTGGGAGTTAAGCGCATGCTGCGGGACAGGGATCTGAAGTACGCACTGCTGTTTCCGGCACGTTTCAAGGTGCTTTACAACAATAGGTCCTACTTTTTCGAATCACCGGAGGAAGCGGCGGAATGGATTGAGGTGACACTGACGCCCCCGAACTCGCAGGACCCCTTTGGGGAGGATCACGGTGAGGCCGACACCAGCAGGGAGCGACCAAGGATCACAAGCACCGACACGCGGACTCTGGGGGACTGTCATCGGCCAGGACCGAGGGGCTGGGGCAACTGACATCGGCCGCCTTGGCTGAACACGACGCCCGGGACCCTGCCGCTTCAGCCAGCCGTTCTGCCACCCACACGGAAGTGTCGGGGTCTGCTGATAGCCTGCAGCTGTTTCCCAAGATCACGGCACAAGAAGCACATGACCTGTGACTGTGGCTGGGCGGCACATCGGATGGTAACGTATGAACTATCTGCAAGGCGATCGGGGGGAGGGGGGGCCTTCTTTGCTCTTGGTGAGATGGAGTGCTACCAACAGACTCTGGACTGGTGTAAGAGGCCCAAGACGCCCACCATATAGACATGTTTAACTGTAAGGCATGCCCACGTTGGGCTATACTGTTTGAATCCCGAAAGGTTTTGTTCGGGGACCTGGGAGTTACGGGGTTGTTTCTTGTACGGGCACGAGACTTATGGCTGTTTAATTATACCTGCTCCATGGTGCGGAATCCACCGACTACACCTGCTACCGATGGGGATGGGGACCCTTAATGACTATAAATTGTGCACTTGGAATGTTCGTGGCATGGGGTCGGTCCACAAAAGACATAGAATCTTAGCTCAACTGAATCGCAGGAAGGTCAATATTGCTTGCCTTCAGGAAACCCATTTAACGACCTCAGAAAGTGGGTAATTGCTTAAAAAGTGGAAGGGTCAATTGTGCGCCACCTCTTACTCAGCCTTCTCGAGAGGGGCAGCTGTATGGCTGAGTAATTCAGTCCCCTTCAAACTGGTGGAACTGAGGGCGGATACGAATGGCAGATATGTATTTGTCCGAGGGTTGTTGGATGGTTCC
Organism: Lissotriton vulgaris; assembly: GCF_964263255.1. NCBI lineage: Eukaryota > Metazoa > Chordata > Amphibia > Caudata > Salamandridae > Lissotriton > Lissotriton vulgaris. The sequence goes on along the minus strand of NW_028242147.1, from coordinate 452,046 downwards.
CCTGTTGTGCTTGGAAGTGTATATGCACCAAACTCGAACCAATCAGCGTTCCTGGTGACGCTTGGCGGAGTGCTGGCTGATTGGGCTGATTTTCCCTGGTTGCTGGGAGGGGATTTTAATGCTGTGCTGGATGTATCAATGGATAGATCGCACCCACCATTACAGGCCACGGAAAGTAGGAAACAGGCTGAGGCGCTAGCGCAGTGGGCAGAGGGTTGGCAATTAACAGATGCATGGCGTGGCAAACACATATGGGACAGGGAATATACATTCTATTCACGACCACAAAAGTTGCACACCAGAATAGATCATGTATTCTGCACCACGCCACTCTTAGGGTCGGTTTTAATGGCGGAACACATGGGAAAAACTTTCTCAGACCGGTGGAAGTCGCTTTTCAATGGGGTAGGATCCTAACTCCCATACCAACCTGGCACCTTAACCCAGACCTATTAGAGGACACGATTTTCCGCGCATCACTAGAGATGGCCATTGTAACTTACTTTGACATAAACGGAGGGCCAGCGAGCGCCCACCAGGTGGAGTGGGATGCTTTTAAGGTCCCGATTCGGGGTGAAGCGATGAGCACACGAGTGGGCATGAGGCACACTGTGATGGACAAACTCCGGGATGTAGAGGGACGCCTAGCACTACTGGAGAGTGAAGCTGCCGGCACGAATGTGCCTTTCACGCCCCTACAGGAAGCACACATCCAACATGCAGAACTGTTAGAGGAACTGCGTATCCTTGACTACTGAGAGTACACGAGTAGACAACATGCACAGGCAGATAAGGCAGGACCTTCATTAGCCCGGCTGGTAAAAGACGACCCGATACACTTGCCCATAATGGAGGTACTTGACCAGGGGGGGGACCATGGCAACAACGCAGCTGAGTGTGAACGCAGCGTTTCAAGACTACTATGGGACGTTATACGGCCCACATGACCCTATGGCGGATGGGGCCCTCGGGGACTTCATGAGGGGGTTGGAAATACCGAAGCTAGAGGAGAGACAGAGGAAAGAGTTGGTGAAGCCTATCACAATAGCAGAAATTCGACAGGCTATTCGCGCCCTCCCACGGAACAAAGCCCCGGGCACGGATGGCCTTCCAGTGGAATTCTATGGAGCCTTCATAGATCTTCTGGCACCACGACTACTAGAGGTGTATAGGGAGGCACTTAAGGCTCGGGGTCTTCCACAGTCCACACTACAAGCCCTAATAGTATCACTGCTGAAACCAGACAGGGACAGCCTATGTATAGCAAATTACAGACCGTTATCACTACTAAACACGGATTACAAAATATTAAGTAAACTACTAGCGAACAGACTGGCTCAATACATTCCTTCACTCATACACCCAGACCAGTGTGGCTTTGTCCCGGGCAGAAGCACTGCTATGAACCTGCGGCGCCTCAGCCAAATCATGCTAGGTACACCGGGAGGGGCGGGGACGGAGGGCTGCGTATCGCTAGACTTGAAGCAGGCCTTCGACTCCATCAAGTGGGACTACATGTTTGCGGCACTCGAATATTTTGGGTTGCCGATAGAGTACATTAGTTGGGTGAAACTAATTTACACATATCCAACTGCACGGGTCCGCACAAACAGGTGCATATCGGCACAATTGGCAGTGGCTAAGGGTACCAGGCAGGGATGCCCATTATCCCCGCTATTGTTTATACTAGCGCTAGAGCCCCTACTGTGCAAACTCCGAGAGTCCGCGCAACACAGAGGTGTACGGGAGGTGAGACGACGCATGTGGTATCAGCGTACGCGGACGACATTATACTCTACTTCGGAGACCTGAGAGGGGACTTAGACCCTGTGCCCAAAATATTTAATACCTTTAGCACCATGTCGGGCCTTACGATTAGTGAACCCAAGTCATATGGGTTTTTCTTCTCTGCAGCCAGGATGGAAACTCATCTTCCCTTTGCACCTTACTCATTCCAGGTGGCGGAGCACACCTTCCGTTACCTAGGGTTACAAGCGTATAGAGATCCAAGGGACCTGCTAGAGGGCAACGTAGGAAGGGCAATTACGAAGCTGAGAGCACAGGTGCAATTTTGGATCACTCTCCCGTTAGCAGTGGCGGGTAGGGTGACTATTACCAAGATGGTGGTCCTGCCACGTCTGTTATACTACTTTACCGGACTGCCGCTGAAACTCCCTGCCGCGGTATTCAATACACTGGACACCCTGTTGACTGAATTGGTCTGGGGCACCGGGAGGCGACGTATTAGCCTAAAGAAGTTGCAGCTTTCCACGTCTGCGGGTGGTATGGGGGTCCCGGACCTCCGGGCATATAACTTTGCATGTCACCTGCAATGGCTCGCCTACTGCCTGGCAGGATGCAATTTGCACGAAATTGATATGTCTGACTCAGAATGGAACAAAGGGAGGGTTCACGCCCTATTGCTCCCGAAGGCGGGGATCCCGAGGTCCACGTCCCCCCTTCTCCGCATAGCGATTGAACACTGGAGGCGGGCTGTGAAATACGCGTCTCCCACGTCAACTTACGCCCCTACGATACCACTACTAGGGTTGCCGGGTGGGCTGCAAACACAATCAAACCACATGCTTACAGATTGGCACGACTTGGGAGTGACACAGGTGGGGGATTTCTTTAATGATGGCAAGATGATGACTTTTGAAGACTATCGCATTACACACCACTCACCTGGGAGGTCGTTCTTGCTACACGCAGGTGTGAAATGTTACATAGCACAGGCATGGGCCCCTGACGGGACGGAGCCACCCACAAACCCACTAATCACGATGCAGTATTTAATGGGGATTGGCAGCCACCTGACCAGGTGGATAACGCATGGTATAAGAGAGGGCAGGGCCATCTCACTGCAACCATTACGAGATAAGTGGGAACACGACATTGGGAGAACGCTCAGAGATAAGGAGTGGGACAGGATCTTGAAATACCCCAAAAAGGTATCAAGGAACCAGAAGTTTAAATTCATACAGCTCATGCTCCTCCACCGAGCATATCTGACGCCTCACCGCCTGCACACTATGCTCCCAGACACTCCTAATACATGCCCAAGGTGTGGGGGGGAGGATGCCCGACTGGTTCACATGCTATGGGCTTGCCCTAAGCTGGGGTACTACTGGACCACAGTACAGTCTGACCTGACTAGACTAGTCCCTTCCAAACCATACAACACATTGGAATATACCCTCCTGGGACTGGGCCCTGTGGAGCGGAGAAAGAGCGTAGGTACACGGTTCACAGACTTAGCCATGATATTAGCGAAGCGTGCGATCACCATGAGGTGGAAGTCCCCCAAGCCACCAGACCCTGAGATGTGGAAGGCGGAGCTAGTGAGGTGGGAAAGGCTGAAAGTACGACGTTGCAGCGCGAAGAACGCAGAGGGCTTAGGAAACACCCCATCTCCCTAGATTGGAATGCTTTGCTGGGGTCCTTTGAGACGGGGAACGATTCAGACTCAGAACACACCATAGACTTGGGACACCAGGAATGATGGTAGTTCCACATCATAGACTGACACTTATGCGGCGCCCGCCAATAGGTAAGACCCATTGCACGAATCTACAGGTGCACAACCACAGACGACACCAACACGACAGTGTCTAACCCCACATGCCCCCAGTGCGCATACAACAGGGATACTGTAACACACGCCATATATACGTGTAAGAATCTCCGACACCACGGGCTGGTATAAATGTGAATAGGAAGTGCCTGGAGGGGGGAGGGCGAGGGTGGGGGGAGTTTAGTTTCGGTGTTACAGTGACATAATGGAAAATGAAAAATGTGTATATCCTGTCAGTGCGACCATATGATGCAAATATGTGACTTATGTACCGAACTGTTATGCTCTGCTTACAATAACTTCATATATCCTGCTAATAAAGAAATTTTCAAAAAAAAAAAAATGAAAATGAAACCAGGGGTCAGTTGAGCAGAGGGGACCAGATGGTCAATCACCATGGTGATGCTGGCCCCTGTGTCTCTGTATGCATCAACTTTCTGACCATTGATAAGGGGCTCTTGTCTATACTTCCCCAAAATGTGGGTACCAGTAGTGAAGTTGGCAAACCCCATGCCAGTCTCACAGACAAGAGTTGTGTCAGGGGATCTGGCTAGGCCATAATCCACCTGGTTTCCCAAAGTAATGCCCACCACATTCTTGGGGGCAATCCCACCACCTGGGGGAATACCAATAGTGGTAACAGGAGGTCTGGGAGTAGTACCTGGGAGTATGTTTTCCTTATTGTTGTTGGCCTTTGGGCAACTGCTGTCACTTTTGTAATGGCCTACCTGTTTGCAGGCATGACAATAAGGTTTCTTTTGGGTGTTGGGAGAAGTTTGGGACCCACCCTTTTCAGAGGATTTTTGGGGCCCTGTAGTTTGATCAGAAGATTTATTCCCACCCTTCTCTTGAGGCTTGGTTGATTCATTCCTTTGGTCACCAACCTGGTTCTTAGGCCTGACCCTGGTTCTGACCCATTTGTCTGCCCTCTTACCCAATTCTTGTAGAGAGGTCAGATCAGAGTCTACCAGGTGCTGGTGTAATAACTGGTTGTGATAATTACTTAAGATTTGCTCTCTCATAATTAGATTGTACAATCCTTTGAAATCAGTAACCTTACCTCCCAGTAGCCAGCCTTCAAAAGCCTTAGTGGCACAATCAACAAAGTCAGTCCAATCCTGAGACTGAGTTTTCTTGTTGTCTCTGAACATCAACCTGTACTGTTCAGTTGTTAAGCCAAACCCATCAACCAGTGTATTCTTCAGGACTTGGTAATTGTTAGCATCCTCAACTCTAGTAGTGAGGAGCTTATCTCTACCTTTGCCTTCAAAGGAGAGCCACAAGATAGCTGCCCACTGACTCTGGGGGACACACTGGACAGTGCAGATCCTCTCCAAAGCAGTTATCCATTTGTGGATATCATCCCCTTATTTAAAGGGGGGCACTATCTTACTCAGGTGTCTAGTGTCTAAACCCCTGTCTTTTTCTCTTGGGAGAATGCTGCCACCAGTGGGGTCTGCCGCACACAATTTCTGCTCTCTAGCAAAGGCAAGTCTCTCTTTGGCCAGGGCAAGTTCTTCCCTTTCAATCCTCAGATTGACTTCCTTCATTTTTGCGTCATGCTCTCTCCTCTGAGGGGATGTCATCCCTCTGTGAGAAGAGGTCTGAGAGCCATTGGTTTGAATGGATCTGTTAGAGCCTCTGGATAGAGACCTAACTAGTCCACTCCCAATGTTAAGTCTGCCTGAGAGTGGCCCTGGGGGTCCCCCAAATCCATTCTCATGCCTACTTAAGTTGGACCTGGTGAGTCTCCTGACTTCTACCTGTCCCTTGTCTGCCTCGTCCTCTGATAACTCCTCTTCCTCCTCCCCCTCTGCATCATCTGCTGCCTGGAGGTGGCGGTCAGGGTCACCAGTGGTTCCCTCTAAGGGGGGCATATTCCCATCTGGATTAGAAGAATCTGGGTTAGCAGTTCTCCTGGCATCATAAGTCTCTAAGAGACCAATCAGAAAGGGAATGGTAGGGTTAGAACCCTGTTTTAGTTTCCTGGAGGTACACAATTGTCTCATCTTCTGGAAGCTAAGAGCTGCATATCTGGACATGACCTGTGGAGGGTCAACTGACACAAGGGGAGACTCAGAGTTTCCTCCTTTGTCTGACATGCTTTTCTAGTGTGGTGTAAGTGATGCACCTACCTACACTATTTGTTTGCCTACTGATCCCTTGCTAAGAGTTGTAGTCAGGGTGTGCTAGGCCCTGCTGAACTACAACAGCCGGTTCAGTAGAACACAGAGTATTCTAAGCTAAGTTATATGTACCTTAATACTTATGTGATCTTTCACAATGATATTCTTAGGATACGTGTGGTAAAAGAACAGCAAGCTCAAATCCCAAACGCTGCTCACCAATGTGAGAAGTTGGCCTGATATGCAGTGCTCACTATTCTAGTGATCACTATGTATCAGTCCAAACAACCCTTATTGAGGATTGGTTGTAAGTCAACCGTAGACCAGCTATCCTTGTAGCATGGACAAGAGCAGTCTTTAGGCTAGACTCTAGAGGGCGTGTTAAGCCAGCTGTTATACCAACACATATACCCCTTGAACACCAGTGAAAGGACACCACACAAGTTGTTATGAAAATAAAGTGTATTTATTTAGAACACAACAACCCTGGACTCTTTATGAAGACAGGGTGCTAAGCACAATACAAAGCTCTTAAGAAAATACGCAAAGTTGCACAATTTACACAAATGCCCGAGGGGCACGAAAAACCATATACTATAAAAGTGGAATGCGAAATTACTAGCAGGTAAGTACTACGCTAATAGGCTTTGGGATCGCTAGGACTTGACTTCTGAACCTTCAGATTACTAGCAAGAGGCCTAGGGAGATCGGGTGCAGAGTGTGCACTCTCACGCGGGATGCGGGGCAAAGTCTATGGTTGCTAGGAATTACAAAGTTAGTGTTATCGGACGAATCCGACTAGGTAGGCTGAAAACGAAAAAGGATCTGGACCCTTGGATAGTGAGGCTATGCTGGGGCACCGAAGTGCCGAAGTTACCTAGCCCAGGGGCTGCGGCTGCATAGGTCTGGAAAGACGTCGGAAATCCTCGTTGCAGTCTATGGAGCCTGAAAGAAGAAGTTGTTGGCAGGTGACCAGTGAAGAGATTCGGAGGGATCCAAGCCTGGATCAAAGATGGAAGACACCTGTAAGCAGAGGGGACCAAGTTCTGAATCACTAGCCAGTGATTAGATGGGCACCAGGATGGCACCGGTTAGAGTCACCTCGACCAGGTGAGTGGGCGACGCTGGGCTCTGCAGTCTCACGGACCAGCAGGCATTGTCGGCAACCAGGATGGAGGTGCGAGCTGTCCCACGATGGTATCTGCTATCGACGTCGCTGGACCCAGGATTGGGGCAACAAGTCTTGGCAAATGCAAGCCCACGCGGTCGACTCAAAATGGCGTCTGGAGTGGAGCAGGAGGGTCCGGGGTGCTCCTCTTTTGGAGGGGAGCAAGAGCCAGTCTGGAGCAACCAGACCAGCGGTGTTGATGTCGTCGTTCGTCGTTGGGAAGGCCACAAGCCAGCGGGCTAGTAGCCAGACAACGCGGTGAGCATCAAAGAGCAGAAGGGCCCCACGCAGATCTCGTGGAGGCTGAACTTCGGTGCTGGAGCTGCTCAGGGTTGGGGCTTCTCACACTCCAAAGCACTCACTCGAGGATCCCTCGGCGGTCGTGCTGGGCAAGCGTCGTGCAGTCTTGAAGATGGCCGGTCCTTCAAGGTCTCATCGCACCCACGGATCTCAGCTGGGCTGATGATGTGGGTAGAGGTCAGAGGTGCCAGGGAAGCCGGGTCTCGTCGTGCTAGTCAGTCGGATTCCGGAGGAAGGACGTGCAGCAAACCGCAGTGTTCTTGGATGGTGCCTGCGGGTGCAGGGTGACTACTCCTTAGTCACAAGGGAGAAATCTTGAGAAGAAGTCGAGAGTACCTTTCGTAGAAAGTAGTTTCAGGATTCAAAGATGATCTAATTTGGAAGGGGGCCCACTCCTATCTTTATACTAGGAAAAGTCGGAAAACCAGCAAAACACCAGGCAAAAAGTTGGGGGCAACCATAGTCAGGTATCCTATCTACCTTCCTACACACTGCATGACCAAATGCGATGCAGTGCGCGCAACGAAATTCGTTTTATTTATTTATATGTTTACTTACCTGTTAACGTCCGTAATCCATACATTACAAGCCCCCACCCTGTCTCTCCCCCTCCCTACGTCACCGCCCTGCAGTTACACCTACTACCAGCCGTGGCTGTTCAGGCCACTGCAACAATGCAAGTCCACCCTTCCCTTCCCCTTGTTGCACCTTCCACTGGTCCCGTACCTGTCCAACCTAATATGCCTTCAACTCCCGTTGCAACCAACCCATTTCTGGTTGACAGTCATCTCACGCCTTCCCCCAGTGCAGGGCTATTAGCGAATGCTTGGTCAGTGGTCCGTGATTATATCCCTTATGTAACTCTGCATAGACCACCCACTCCCAGACAACGCACTTTGTGCAGACTGATAGGTAATACACAGGAACAACTCGCTATGGGTCAACAAGCTCGTAGGTGGATGGAAAATAACACTATGTACACCGCTCAGGATATATGGATGACAATAGATCAGTGGACATGTATCCAACAGATTGACATTTTTTGTGAAATGTGTGACATACTGATCCAAATGTGGGAAGATTTTGTAGAATCAGGTCCACCCCCAGGTCTGTCTGACCTTTGCCATAAGGTTGAAAAAGGGGACATACATGGCCCAGCACTATTATGCGATCTGATCACGCTATTAGCCTACAGTGACTCTTTATCTGGTGTTACGTTAAATAAAGGTTTTCCAATGAGGGGGTACAGCCTGTTTGGAGGGACCGCATTGTTGGCACAGATGGCCAGCCTGAAATATCGGCAGGTTTTATACAAATGTGGGTCCATGTCCCTTGGAAAAGGTCTGATGTCCTCCAACTTAAAAGCCAATTGCCTGACCCGCGTAAAAGTCCAGCAGGTTATTACAAAGAATTAACTCAGACACTCCGATCTTGCGTGATGACTTTTGCTGATATAGATATGTTAATGGGACAGGTAGTACCGACTGAAGTATGGTCTAAAATACGCCATAATGATCAGGCAGAATTTGGCCATACGTGGAATGATTTTGAGGAAGCTGACAGAGCTCGAACTGGCGGTGAGAAGCCTGACCCCATGATCCTAGCCCTTCCTGTTCAGATACTTACCGCCATGAAAAAGATGTTGACACCTCACTGTATTAATTGGGACAGATTAGCTGCTTACAGGCAAAAGAAAGAAGAAAATGTCTCTGACTTTTTCACACAATTCGAAAGCACATTCACCGACTATAGTGGACAGGACATGACTTCAGAAGGGGGACAGCGACTGTTTGTGGATAAATTTGTGTCCAATCTGTAACCAGAACTTGGGACTAAGCTTAAAATGTCAGAAAGTGCATGGCCCATCTCCACCCCGTCTGGCATTTTGACAATGACCCGGTACTATGAGAATAGGGAGAATGAAGAGTGTTAGACGGACCGGGAGGGTCGGCCGAGGACAAGGGGAGAGGTCTCCGGGGAGAGCCGTCTCCAGCGATCGTACAGACAAGTAACTTCCCCCCCCCCCCACAGACGGACACCACACCAGGATAAGGGTTAACGATACTTTATCAGCAATTCTTTAGGTACGGTAAAAATTATACAAGGAGGTCTGGACTCAGGGGTCCCCTCGATTCTGGTCTCTGGTTTGGGAAAAGGGTAGCGGGACAGTCTTGTTACCAATAGATGAAAATAGCTCTCAATCCTCGAGCTCGGCGTTCTAGATGATCGGGCCGCGGCGGAGCCAGCAGGTCCCGAGATGGATGAAGGAAGCGACGGTCCGCGGCGGAGCCAGCAGGTCCCGATGAAGATGGTGGTTACAAACGGTCCGCGGCCACGCCAGCAGGTCCCGACGACGATGAAGGTTACGAAGGTTACGGCAGCGCCAACAGGCAGGACGATGGTTCGCAAGGCAGGGCTACGGCAGCGCCAGTAGTCCGTCAAGGATGAGTTCTTCACTGCGTCTCTCGACTCCAGGATACAACTGCCTTCCTGCTCTGGAGCTGCCCCAGTTATAGGGCTGGTGCCCTTTGATGTCCGGACCCTCGCACTTGGAGGTTGGGGGGTCCGGGATGAAGGGGTCCAGACACCCAGCAGGAGGGTGGAGCCAGCGCCCGGGGAGGTTGTGGCGAGCGGCACCTGGCGAGGGAGAGCCATCGACACCTCTTTCTCCCATTGACCTGCCAAGTAGTCCGCTCACCTCCTGGGTGGATGGTGGTGCCGGGATGTCTGAGGCCTGGCCAGGCCCAGGGTTGGGGTCGATCGGGGGGCACGCGGCCTCGTGGCGGAGTGTCCAAGATGGCGCCCAGGCTGGGCGCGCGGGCCAGTAATGGATCGGGCCCACGAGGTCGATATGTTCAGAGGCAAGGGTCCCGGAGGGGACGGAAAACGTGAAGTGGTGGTGTGTGACACTTGAGGGACCGGGCTCGGGCCTGGTCGGGCAGAGGGGGAGCGGCCCTTCACGTGGCCTGTCCAACATGCGTCCCCCCCAGCTGAAGGCGGGGAGAGTCACCCATCCTCTTGGGGACTCTCCTCGTCGAGGCGGAAAAACCGGGACAGGCCATCTGCGTTGGCGTGATCTGGCCCAGGCCGGTGTTCAACAGTGAAGTCCATCCCTTGTAGGGAGATGGACCAACGTAGTAGTTTTGGGTTTTCCCCCCGCATCTGCATCAGCCACTGCAGGGGTCGATGGTCGGTCTGCACCCGGAAGTGTGTGCCAAAGAGGTAGGGCCGGAGCTTTTTGAGGGCCCATACCACGGCGAAGGCCTCCCTCTCGATGGTGCTCCAGCGTTGTTCTCGAGGTAGGAGTCGCCTGCTGATGAAGGCCACTGGCTGATCAAGGCCTTCGGTGTTCAATTGAGACAGGACCGCCCCAATGCCGTGGTCGGAGGCATCCGTCTGGACGACGAATTCCCGGCTGTAGTCGGGGGCCTGGAGCACAGGGGCGGAGCACATGGCGGCCTTCGGTTGTTCGAAGGCTGTTTGACAATCTGGGGTCCAGTTGACCTTCTTGGGTTGATTTTTGGACGTGAGCTCTGTGAGGGGTCCCACTATGGTACCATAGTCTTTCACGAACCGTCTGTAATAGCCCGTGAGTCCCAAAAAGGCGCGGACCTCGGTCTGGGTGATGGGGGGCTGCCAGGACTGGATGGCGGCCATCTTGAGCTGCAGAGGGGCCACCAGGCCGCTTCCCACCTGGTGTCCGAGGTAGGTTACGGACCCCTGACCAATTTGGCATTTGCTGGCCTTGATCGTGAGGCCAGCTTGCTGAAGGGCATGTAGCCCCTCTCGGAGGTGGTGGAGGTGGTCGGACCAGTGGTGGCTGTACACAGCGATGTCGTCTAGGTAGGCGGCGCTGAATCCTTCGAGCCCGGCCAAGACCTGGTTGACTAGCCGCTGAAATGTTGCGGGGGCATTCTTCATGCCGAAGGGCATGACCTTGAAATGATAATGGCCATCAGGAGTGGAAAATGCAGATCGCTCTTGGGCCCGGGGTGTGAGGCCGATCTGCCAGTAGTCCGCCGTCAAGTCGAAAATGCTGAGGTAGCGGGCAGCTCCCATGCGGTCGATTAGTTCATCCGCCCGGGGGATGGGATGTGCGTCTGTTCTGGTGACCGCATTCAAGCCCCTGTAGTCGACGCAGAACCGGAGTTCCGGTGTGGTGCCGGGAGCGGCTGCTATGGGGACCAGTACTACTGGGCTGGCCCAGGGGCTGTCTGAGGGCTCAATGACCCCGAGGGTGAGCCTTTCGGTTACTTCTTCCTGGATGCAAGCCCGTACCCGATCTGGTACGCGGTAGGCCCGGTGGCGGATAGGGGGGCTGTCCCCCGTGTCCACGTCGTGCACACACCAGGAAGTGACACCTGGGGTGAGGGAAAACAGGTCGGCGAACTGCAACAGAAGGTCTCGACATTCCTGGCGTTGGTCCAGGGTGAGGGCTCCCGAGAGCCGGACCCCATCCACGGAGCCATCCTTCTCCCGAGTCCGTAGGAGGTCAGGAAGGGGTTTGGAGTCTTCTTCGGCTCCATTGTCTGTGGCCATCAGGAGGCTGAGTTCTGAACGCACAAAGTGGGGTTTCAGCCTATTAGCGTGGAGGACTCGGAGGGGGTTCCGTGAAGATTCCATGTCGATGAGATAGGTGACAGGACCCTCACGCTCGACTACTTTGAAGGGCCCCGTCCACTTGTCTTGCAGGGCGCAGGGCTCGGTGGGGGACATCACCCATACCTGTTGTCCGGGTTCAAATTCGATGGAGGAGGCATTTTGGTCATACCACTTTTTCATGTCCTCTTGACTGGCCTCCAAGTTTGCTTTTGCCAGCTCTCTGAACCGTCGGGTCTGGTTGCGGAGGGTTAAGAGGTATTTGAAGACATCTGGGGGGTTCTTTAGGGGGGGCATTTCCCAGCCTTCCTTGACTAGACTGAGAGGCCCCCGTACGGGGTGTCCATACAATAACTCAAACGGGCTGAAGCCGAGGGACTTCTGGGGGACCTCTCGATATGCGAAGAGGAGGCACGGCAGCAGCACATCCCACTGGCGACGGAGGGGCTCTTCCAACCCCCCAATCATCCCTTTGAGCGTGCGGTTGAACCGCTCAACGAGTCCGTTTCCTTGAGGGTGATAGGGGGTCGTGAATCGGTAGGTGACCCCACACTGTTGCCAGAGGGACTTCATATATTTGGAAATAAAGTTTGTGCCTCTGTCGCTGACGACTTCTCTGGGGAAGCCCACACGGGAGAAGATCCCCATCAGGGCCCGGCCGACCACCGGGGCTGTCACAGTTCGCAGGGGAACAGCCTCAGGGTAGCGGGTGGCGTGGTCCACTAGTACCAGGATGAACCGATGTCCTTGTTTTGTACGGGGGTCCAGGGGCCCCACAATGTCTATCCCGACCCTCTCGAACGGGGTGGTGACCACGGGAAATGGTTGCAGGGGGGCCTTTAGTTTGCGGCCGCTCTTTCCACTGGCTTGGCACGTGGGGCAAGATCGGCAATGCTGGAGTACATCATTCCTCATTTTGGGCCAGAAGAAGTGAGTTATTAGGCGGCTGTAGGTTTTATCCTGACCCAGGTGTCCAGCCAGGGGGACATCGTGGGCCAGGTTTAGCAAGAAGTCTCTAAAACGGAGGGGCACCACTAGCACTCGGCTGGCCCCCAACTCCGCGATCCTTTGTTCACTGTATAGCAGATCATTGTCCCAGTAGATCCAATGTGTTCCGGAGGTGTCCCCTGCGCTCTGGGCGAGGGCTTGTTGGCGGAGTCCCTCGAGGGAGGGACAGGTCTTTTGCTCTTGGTGAAACTGTTCCTGTGTGGGTCCCCCCTCTTGATGCCACTGGTCGAGGCCAGCGAGGTCCGGAGGTTGAGCTGGTTCTGGGGGGACAGCACGGTCGGTGTCTTCGACTGGGGCGACCGGGGGAGGAGGCGCCGGCCATTCGGGTTCCTCTTGTCGGGGATTGGCACGGGCGGCCATGGACCGGGTGGTGACGCACGCCCAGTCCGGGACGCCCAACATCCCCAGGTGTTCTCTTCGTTCTACGGCTGCCCAGGGAGAGCTTTCAAGGTCATTCCCCAGGAGACAGTCTACGGGAGCATCATCTCGGACCGTTACTTTCAACATGCCGGAGACCCCTCCCCATTCGAAAGGGACGCAGGCCATCCGACACAGACTTTCCGAGTTATCGGCTGAACGGACAGGGCAGAGAATGTTTGGTATGAACTGTTCTGGGGTCACCAGATGACAGCGGACGGCTGTTACACTGGCCCCGGTGTCACGGAGGGCTTCGGCCTGGCGTCCATTGATGCTCACCCATTGGCTGTACTTCCGGGTGTTAGCGGGTAGGGGGACCCGCGGGACCATGTCTTTCCCCCCTAAGCATGCTAAAGTCATGGCGGCTGGCTCCCATTCTTGATGCTCTTGTTCGTATTCTTCCTGCTCCTCGGAGACCTGTTCTTCCCCGAGGGCAGCAGCGGCCACTTGGCGGGGTCTTGGGCTCTGGTACTGTGGGCAATTTGGGTCGTTTGCATAGTGGCCGACTCGTTGGCATCGGTGACACGTGACATTGGCTCTGTATCCCGGTCGCGCCGGGGTGCCGCCCCGGTTGGCCGGGGGGGTGGTGCTGGTAGCGGGGGCGACCGGAGCGTTGTCTCTTCCTCGCCCTTGGCCCCCTCCTCCTCCTCGGGGACGGTGCTGACCGTTGTTGTTCCGGTTCTGTTCATAGGATCCATTTCGGCCCACTCTGGTGATTTCCCACCGGTCAGCCTCGGCTGCGAGCTGCCGTGGATCGGTCAATTTGCTGTCAAGGAGGTGCTGCCGGAGCTCAATGAAGCAATTGTTTGATAGATGCTCCCACACCATGAGGTTGAAGAGTTGTTCGTACGTTGTGACATTGCTTCCTTTGATCCAGCCCTCGAAGGCTCGGCTAAAATAGTTCACGTAGTCCACCCAAGTTGTACCCGGGATGCGGGTGCAGTCTAGGAACCTCTGACGGTACATCTCGGGTGTGAGCCCATAACGGGTGAGGAGGGCAGCTTTCATGTGGTCATAGGAGGTCATCTGATGGTCCGGGAGCTGTAGCAGGGCATCGCGGCCCTCATTGAGGAATCTCCCCCATAGACCGGCTCCCCAATCGCTTCGATCGATCCGGTGGGCGGTCATAGCGATTTCGTAGGCCTTGAACCATTGCTGGATGTCGTCCTCTCGGAAGTATTCTCGAACGACATCCTTGGGGATGTGTACCTTTTTCTCTGTTGCCCCTGAGTCGCGGGGTTGCTCGGGCACCCCTAATTCTCTGTTCTGCTTGCGTAAGTCTATCTCAGCTAGTTTGCGCTCATGTTCATACGCCAGCCTCTTTTCCTCGAGCTCCCTTTGTCTCTGTTTTTCCTCTCTTTCTTCTCGGAGACGCAGGTGCTCTAAGCTTATTTTTTGTTCGGCCAGTTTAAGTTCAACATCCATTTTGAGCCGGGCCATTTCTAGTTCGTGTAGTCGTGTTCTTTCTCGTTCCTGGATCTCGTCTTGCGAGAGACCCGTTCTTTGCTCCTCGGGGGCCGTGGTGTTTTTTTCTACTGCTGCGATGTTTTGGTCGGTGGTTCCCACGGCCCCGGTTTCTGCCCAGGACTCTAAGGCCTGCTTAAAATCGTCTTTGGTACTTAGACCGGTGGTAGCAATACCTAGTTCGATGCAGAATTGTTTTAGTTCACAATGGCTGTACTCGTTCAATTTCTCCATTTGAAATTTCTCGGTGGATCCGCTTTCTTTGGTTGTCATCGTGATTTCGTCGTGGGGTGAGCTACTCTCTGTACGATTATGCGGTGATTCGGATCGCGCCGCTGGCCACCAATGTTAGACGGACCGGGAGGGTCGGCCGAGGACAAGGGGAGAGGTCTCCGGGGAGAGCCGTCTCCAGCGATCGTACAGACAAGTAACTTCCCCCCCCCCCACAGACGGACACCACACCAGGATAAGGGTTAACGATACTTTATCAGCAATTCTTTAGGTACGGTAAAATTATACAAGGAGGTCTGGACTCAGGGGTCCCCTCGATTCTGGTCTCTGGTTTGGGAAAAGGGTAGCGGGACAGTCTTGTTACCAATAGATGAAAATAGCTCTCAATCCTCGAGCTCGGCGTTCTAGATGATCGGGCCGCGGCGGAGCCAGCAGGTCCCGAGATGGATGAAGGAAGCGACGGTCCGCGGCGGAGCCAGCAGGTCCCGATGAAGATGGTGGTTACAAACGGTCCGCGGCCACGCCAGCAGGTCCCGACGACGATGAAGGTTACGAAGGTTACGGCAGCGCCAACAGGCAGGACGATGGTTCGCAAGGCAGGGCTATGGCAGCGCCAGTAGTCCGTCAAGGATGAGTTCTTCACTGCGTCTCTCGACTCCAGGATACAACTGCCTTCCTGCTCTGGAGCTGCCCCAGTTATAGGGCTGGTGCCCTTTGATGTCCGGACCCTCGCACTTGGAGGTTGGGGGGTCCGGGATGAAGGGGTCCAGACACCCAGCAGGAGGGTGGAGCCAGCGCCCGGGGAGGTTGTGGCGAGCGGCACCTGGCGAGGGAGAGCCATCGACACCTCTTTCTCCCATTGACCTGCCAAGTAGTCCGCTCACCTCCTGGGTGGATGGTGGTGCCGGGATGTCTGAGGCCTGGCCAGGCCCAGGGTTGGGGTCGATCGGGGGCCACGCGGCCTCGTGGCGGAGTGTCCAAGATGGCGCCCAGGCTGGGCGCGCGGGCCAGTAATGGATCGGGCCCACGAGGTCGATATGTTCAGAGGCAAGGGTCCCGGAGGGGACGGAAAACGTGAAGTGGTGGTGTGTGACACTTGAGGGACCGGGCTCGGGCCTGGTCGGGCAGAGGGGGAGCGGCCCTTCACGTGGCCTGTCCAACAAAGAGCAAGATAAAACAGATAAAAAGACTAAAGACTTAAAGACAAAGGTCTTACTCCATCAAGCATACCGGACCCTGACCCAAAACCGAGGTGCCCCTAAGTTTCAAAGAATAGCTCAGAGACCTACCCCTGTGACTCCTCGCCCGCTACTGGGACCCAACCAGTGCGCTTATTGTCGCTAGGAGGGTCATTGGCGCGATGAGTGTCCCTTGTTGACTCAGAACAACTCTTTCCCTGCTGACCGCTTCACAGGCCAACGTCCCCAGAGAGGACGAGGGCGAGGCGGGCCTAGAACGCAGTTACAGGACAATGCGCCCCCTTATGCAAGAGAATAGATTTGATACCGCTAATTAGGAAGACCGCAATTATTTTACTGAGGATTATGAGCCTTAAGAAGGGACGGGGTTCCTGTCCCACTAATTGCCAAAGACAAGAGAAGGTACCCATGTCTATTCCTGTTGACCAGAAGGGACCGCATGTCCATGTTACAACACTGGGCTCTACGGAGAAATTTTTGGTCGACACTGGTGCAACCAAAAGTTCTTTTGCTAGGTCTAAAGACCCTGGGGTCCCCTTGTCTGGCGCAAATAACATTTCTGTGGGATTTTCTGGTACCGAATGTTTAGCCCAGTTTCACAACCACTGGAACTAACGATAGGACCCTACACAGTTGATTCCCCTTTGGTTTTGACTTCCACATGTGGTGAAAATTTGTTGGGTTTGGATCTATTAAAAAGATTACATGCCACCATATACTGTTCTTCTGATGGGGATTACATCACTATGGGTCCCCCTACCACACATCCAGTATATTTAGCCTCCTCAGATCTAATTCCCCAGGAACTTCAGAATGTCCCTCCTGCGCTTTTGGCCCAAAGTGATACTGATGTCGGCCTTTTGTCCATACCCCCCTTTTCTGTTACCCTGAAGGAAAATGCTCGCCCTCCCCTACTTCCCCAATACAAAATACCCAAAGAAGGGGAAAGGGCATTACTCCAGATCATTTCTGAACTTGTCGACCAGGGTGTGGTTGAAGAGTCAAGAAGAAATGTGTGCAATAGCCCAATTTTGCCTGTCCTAAAACGCACCTACCCTTCCAAGCCCCCTATTTATCGTTTTGTCATTGATTTACGTAAGATAAACAAAATAGTAGTTCCCCAGTTTCCTGTGGTCCCAGATATCACCACCCTACTTACTATGGCTCCCCCGTCTGCATGTTTTTTCTGTGTCATCAACTTAAAAAATGCCTTTTTTAGTATACCAGTCGATGAACAGAGTAGGGATCTTTTTGGATTCCGGTTCTGCAGAGCTCTACAAGGATATACAGAGAGCCCCTCAATTTATAGTCAGGCCCTCAAGGGCCAACTTGATTGCCTGATCCTAACCCAAGGTACCGCATTACTCCAGTACGTTGATGATTTGCTTATAGCGGCAGACACCGAGGCATTATGTAAAGAAGCTACAATGAAATTGCTGCTGCATCTGGCACAGTTCAATCACAAAGTTTCCCTCTCCAAACTCCAATATTGTCATCATGAGGTGACCTACTTAGGTCATCTCATGTCGAAGGAGGGAACCCGCCTCACCCTTGAACGAATACAAACAATCAGTAAGATGCCCCCACCAAAAATGCAGAAAGAAGTACGAGCTTTTATTGGTATCATCTCCTACTGCCGCCAGTGGATACCCAATTTTTCTTTACTCATTAAACCTTTATTGAGCCTCACACTTAAAGATGTTCCCCACCCACTCCCCTGGACAAATGAGTGCCAGCATTTGTAGAACTGAAAACAGCCTTGTGTTCGGCCCCGGTGCTAGGCACCCCTAGTTATCAGAAGCCCTTCACTCTTTTTGTACACGAGCATAATGGTTGCGCATTATCAGTGCTAACACAGTGTTTTGGTGACAGAAAACGCCCCTGTGCATATTTTTCTGCAGTACTAGACGCTGTGGCCCGCGCACTGCCCAGTTGCTTGAGAGCAGCAGCTGCAGCTGCCATATCCATTCGCCCAATCTGCTGGCCTGGTCCTTGATACTGCACTTACAGTTATGGTTCCCCAGGCAGTTGACGCTTTATTAAATAGGACAAAAACTCAACATCTCACTAGTGCACGTTTGTCTGGATATGAATTGACTCTCTTAGCCAGTCATAACACCATCCGCCGCTGCATTACGCTAAATCCAGCAACATTGTTACCCTTTGTTGATGGTGACACTAATTCTGATCCGCATGATTGTGTCCTCCGGACGGAGGAAGAGACTAAAGCCTGTGTGGATTTGACTGACATACCCCTCACTGACCCTGATGGTACCCTGCATGTGGATGGTTCTTGCTTCAAACTTCCTGATGGTAGCGCAACTGCTGCCTATGCTATCATCACGTTACAGACAGTAGTGGAGAGTGAGAGAATACCTTACCAATCAGCACAGGCCACCGAGTTAGTAGCACTGATAAGAGCGTGTGAACTGAGTAAGGGGCTGGCCGTCAACGTCTACACTGACAGCCATTACGCCTTTGCGTGGCCCATAATTTAGGGTGACTATGGGCTAAGAGGGTATTTTTTACTTCTCACAGTACTAAGATACAGCATGGTCATCTGGTCAGCAGGCTGTTAGAAGCATTGACTCTTCCTTCATAGATAGCTGTGGTCAAATGTAGCGCCCACAAGAAAGTAACTGATGACATAGAAAGGGGTAATGCATTTGCTGACCAGACTGCAAAGGAAACAGCTAAAGATGTCTTTACCCGTATGTATGTGGAGAAGTGTGGCTCACTGGTTAGAGCGGCAGACCTTTATGCAGAGATTCGACCCGGGACCAGGGTTCAATTTCCGTCGCGGCAGGGTCTTGGGCTCAATGTCCGCGGACCCGATAATTCTCGCCACGGTGCCTACTTTAATCATGGGTCCCACTCTGCTGCTCTGGGCAATAGCTTGCTTAATCTCCACACCGGCCCAAATCGCTAAGGATGCCTGGCTTCACCTTGGGGTGTCCAGGAGTGGGCGCCTCATAGGAACAGGCCAGGATGGGTTCCTCAGCGGTACAGCGTGGGGACACACTGGGTAGTGTAACCAGGCACTTTATAAGCTCAGTTACTATGCAGTTGCCCCCTCAAACTGGGTACCGGAGAGGGGGATGCACGAGGATCCTATTGAGAATGTGAAGGAAATACAGGCAGAGGCAACTAGAGAGGAAAAGGCTCTCTGGGAAGAGCAAACAGGCCTATTTAATGAGAATGGCGGTTGGACGGATCTGTCTGAACAACAGCGATGGTTGTTACCCGATGCCTATGTTTTGCCAATGGTCACTATGGCTCATGGCCCGGCTCACATTAGTGCAAAAGGTATTTGCAAATTGCTAGCTCCGGTATGGCAAAACACACACATCCCAAAATATGCTGAGAGGTTAGTCAGGAATTGCATGATTTGTTTAATGCATAACCCGGGAAAAGGCACAACAACACCTGCTGGGAATTTTGCACCCCTATCTTACCCCTTCAAAGTGCTCCAAATAGATTACATACAGATGGAAAGATGCAACAATCTCTGATATTTCCTGGTAGTTGTGTGTGCCTTTAGTAAGTGGATCGAGGCCTACCCCCTTAAGGACAACACTGCTATAAGCACTGCCAAAATACTGTTGAAGGAATTTTTTCCCAGATTTGGGATGCCCAGAATTATCTGGAGCGACAACGGAAGCCATTTTACAGGAGAAATAATGAAGAAAGTGTGTGTAGGGATGGGGATCGGACAAAAATTCCATGCCGCCAATCACCCCCAGTCAGCGGGTTTGGTTGAGCACCACAATGGAACACTGAAATTAAAAATGGCAAAAATCCAGGCTGACACAGGACTGTCTTGGCCGGACGCCCTGCCCCTTGCCCTCCTATCAACTAGAGCCACGGCACATTCTCGTCCCGGACTATCGCCGTACGAAATAGTGTTTGGTCGGCAAGCAAATGTTTGGGCAGTACCCCGCCCGAAGAAATATTCTGATATTGAATACCCTTTTTTGATTGATTATTTGCATGAATTGACCACTAACCTACGTCTCATTCATCGTCAGGTACTTGATATCCAGCCACCCAAACCCGAGGGCCCTGGTCACACCATCCAGCCAGGCAACTGGGTCTGCACCCGCAATTTCCAGAGAACCAATAACTTGGAGCCGAGGTGGAAGCCGCCCCAGCAAGTGCTGCTGGCTACCAGGTCTGCAGTGAAGGTGGCAGGAAGAAAAAAGTGGGTCCACGGAGTGCACTGCAAGAAGGTGCCTCTACCGCTACCATATGACCGGTGAGCCAAGGAAGGCCTGGGAGACGACGTATGTGAGAAAGTCCCGCGCTTTGCACCTTTCAGTGACGCCAACATTGCCTGGGCTTCATCTGAACGAGAGGACGACGACATCCTGCAATCTGCTGTTCCTCCGCATCTGAGATTGCTGGACACTCAACAGCCAGAGCCTTTGTTTCCTGATCAAACAATGCCCAGGTCCACCCCATACAACCTCCGACCCAGAAAAAAAAACTGAAGAGACAAAGGTCTCTGCCCTCTGCTTGACATGGTGCGACAAATCGCTGCAGGGCTGTGATACACCGACGCATTTGACCGGAGCCGGTACAGCAGACCGGAGCGTGCCAATAGGACTGTAGGAATCACTGACCGGTGAAGCAACCACCAATCACAGGCAGCAACTAGGGAAGACCAAGTGAAGCAGACGGTGACCAAAATGAACACTGAAAGCTTGAAGAGCAAAGAAATAAAAAAACACGAGTACCTAAAGACAATACGTGGCCGGTACTCAATCTGTCTAATCGTACTAATGACTATTTCACTGGTACTGGCCTGCCTCGGGTGGGTAATACACGCTGCCCTTGCAGCACCTGAGTCTCCTACCTCTACAGAATCACCTCATCAACATGTGTCATTACCCACCCATGAGAAAAACCGAAGAACAGGTTTCTTCAACAACACTTTCATTCAAATGTTACACCAGCACCAGCTTGTGGTGAACACAACAAACTGTTGGGTATGTGGGTTGCTGCCCCATACTGCAAGCACTGGGATGTCCCTGATTCCTGCTCCTTTTTCTCAAGCTGGTTCAGCCTACGGCTGGTACACTGTGTTCTTTGACACATTGTATTCAGGTGACACATCCACACGATCCCTGGGGAAGATCAGTAGCAGACAAGCATTCCGCCACATCATGGCTACGGAGTGGTCAAGCATGGATAAAGATTCAGCAGAAAAGAATGAATAAGAGAACAATCATGGGTCTTTTTATCCATCGAACATCTACAATGGTGGAGGAAAGAAAAGACTGCCACCTCTCAGGGATCTCCCTGTCTACCCACATCCCGAAAAATACTGCATGAAAAGCAATGGAACAGTTTGGGTGGGGCAAAGTGACTGCGCCTACACGCTCCAGCTCAATGGTTCGACTCTCCCAGCTCTGGTGTCCTCACTGAATATGTACTTTTATGTGGGAACAAGGCCTACACCTGGCTGCCCAAGTCTTGGGCCGGCACCTGTTACATTGCGTGGTTACTCCCCCCCACCTACACAGCCGATGCAACACACCACATCCAGAAGAGAAGAGTGATTGACGCTGAAGATACAGCTGGCCAAGAGTTTGGGGACTTTGCTAAAGGGTTCCTCCCCTTTTGGGGCCCTATGGTCAACAGTCGCAGTCTGCAACATCTCAAAATGGTGGTAGCGGTCACAACCAACGCAACTGCCAGTGCCCTCAGTAACATCACGGTGGAACTTCAAGCAGACCGCCTTATGACTTTACAGAACAGAATGGCGCTTGCCATCATACTGGCAGAACGTGGGGGAGTCTGCACATTGATCAGGACAAGCTGCTGTATATACATACCTGATAATGCGCCAACAGTCTGTCAAGCAATACAGAGACTGCATAAAATTGCTTCCGACATCCATCAGGATGAGGGTTCATGGTCCCTAACCGGCTGGTTATGAAGCATGGTATCTCAGTGGGGATGGAAGATCATGATTTTCATTGCCATCACTGAAGACGCATTGTTCTCTTGCTGCCTCTGTGTTCAATGCATGCCAGCGCTATGTGGGCTCTGTGCCACCTCTTTGACACCCAAACAAATGAAATTACACCATCACAATGCCATGATGATGATCGAGAGAGAGGTCCAGAAAATGATGGACATTGACCTAGACAACGATTGATCGTTGCCTCTGCATGGCAAACGGAGGGACTGTTGAACTGCATTTTAAAATGATCCACATGACTCCATTTTGTGTTGCCATGCTCTCGGCAACCTGGTGAAAAATTGCTTTCCACGTCCCTGTTGAAACTTGCACAACCCTCCCTGCTCCTTGTGGTCCAGCCGATTCCAAGAAGCTGCCTGTGTGCCTCACTCCCCCAGTTGTGCCAGAGACTCAGCCACATCCTGTCCATTGTTGGCAACTCAGCCTGTCACGACCAACTGCCCTGTGACCACACCAACAGATAGAGGAAACACGAGGCTGTGCCCTGTGACCCCACCAACTGATAGAGGAAGCACGAGGCTGTGCACTGCAAGCATGGGCGGAAAATCCGTTCCGCTCGCGGATTTTTCGGATTTTCGGTAAATTGGCAATCCGCTTGCGAATTTACCGAAAATCCGCAAATTTGCACGCAGCGGATTTTTTTTTCTTGGTGATACAATTTTGCGGCATGCGGCGTTCACTTACCGTCATTCAGCGTTTACAGAGTTGTTTTTCTCGATATTTTGCGAGCGCTGCGCCATTTTGGATCTTGCTGCGGGATCCCGCTGGAGTTTGGCGACGCATCGTGAGAGTTCGCAATTGCGAACATGTAGGTGCGGCGGGCAGCAACAATCTTGCACTCGCAAAATTAAAAAATTTGCAATTCTGCACAAGAAATCCACTAGCAAGCAGCATAGACCTTCTGAAAATGATGATTTTTGTCAGAATAACTCCTCAGGTTGACATTTGCCTGCACTTTTTTTGGATTTGAGGCCTTTTGACTTTCTTTGGATCACTTTTGGATTAGAAATCAACTTTCACAAGTAAGTTTGTTTGGGGCATTACAGTTGCTGTTTTGCAGAAAAACGAGTTTTGCATAACTGAAAGCACTCAGCAGGTGCAAAAGTTCACTCATCATTAGTAACCATTCCCTGTAGTACTTCCTGATGGGGTCCCTCCAGAGTTCAGTTGCCTATGTTTGTTTGGGGCATTACAGTTGGTGTTCTGCAGAAAAATGAGTTTTGCAAAACTAAAAGCACTCAGCAGGTGCAAAAGTTCAAACTCATCATTAGTAACCATTCCCTGTAGTGCTTCCTGACTGGGGCCCCTCCAGAGTTCAGTGGCTAGTTGCAACAATTGTATGACTCTGCTCTGACCCTCACAGCAGGCTCATAGAATAGCTACAAATAGGCCACAAAGGTCCTGGGAAAAAAAATTGCACTGCAACAGAAAGCAAATTACAGACAAGGAAGCAGGTGCCAGACTGGAATTTTAAAACAGTGGCACATTAATAAATCAACCCCAAATTAATTCATGTCAGTTGAAGCAGGGCAGGTGTGCTTGCTTTTCCCTCCCATAATCTACAGTGATGATGAACCAGAGGGTGGCATTGATGTACCAGAGGGTGGCATGGGTGAAACAGAGGGTGGCAGTGGTGAAACAGAGGGTGCTGGGAACCTGTGATGATGAACCAGACATAGAAACAACATAGTTGCGACTGTTGCGAGCCGACAAGTAAGTTCGCAATTGCGAACTGGTACAAAACCCTCAAGAACTGACAGAAACCCTTGCGAACACAAAAAAAATAAAAATTCCGCAAATTCGCGAGAATTCGCGGATTTTGCGGATTGGGAGTTCGCAAATACGCAAATTCGCGAACACCAGATTCGCAAAATTCACCCATGCTTAGTGCACTGTGACCACACCAACTGATAGAGGAAGCACAAGGCTGTGCCCCATGACCACACCAGTTGGGCAAGAAAGCACAGGGCTGCGTACATTGTGCAATCAGAGACAGATGTCCCCTGGCCACAATTGCACCACACGAGACTGACGAAGAACTTGTCAGATGAGGAACTTATCAAAATAAGGAACTTGTACTGTGCAAATGGGCATGGCTAGTGCTATAAATATGTGTACGCTGTGGAGTAAAGCAGCAGTCTCCGTAGAATTGTCTTTGTACCATTCTGGGACCCTGTCCTTAGCTCGAGCTAATAAATAATTTACTTCCCTCCACGGCTGGCTGTCCTGGTCTCTTTGGTAATGTATGATTTATGCAAGAAGAACCCGTAGATTCTAGGTGTCCCCTGCACCGCTGGCTTTGACTCTCCTAGCGGGAAGGGGTCTCCAAAAAGCTGGTTCTACAAGGTGCAGGGGAGATGTGGTTGAAATGTTTATAGTCAGAGTTAGGTCTAGCAGCTAGGTTGAGTACAGATTTAAGTGGTACAAGGTGGACTTTGGGAGTTCCAGCGAGGATAGCATTACCATAGTCTATTCTTGACAGGACCAGCGATTGGACAAACGTTTTGAAGTAATCGATCGGGATGAAGGTTTGATTTGTTTGAGTTGACGGAGAGTGAAGAGTACTCCTTTGGCTGTGGTTTTTATGTGGTCGGTAAGGGCAAGATGATACCTAGAGATTTAACTGAATTGGAGGTGGTGAGAGAGCAGTTGAGAGCATTAAGGTCTGATCTCCAGTTTTGTATGGGGAGTGGGTTGTTTTTAGGGGAGATGAGAATGATTTTGTTTTTTTTAGGGTTGAGTTTGAGATGATTTTGGTGGAACCAAGATTGGATCTTTGTTAGGGTGTCCTTGAGGTGTAGCACATCAGAGTGGGATTTAATCTTATAGTAGAGTTGAGTGTCGTCGGCATAGAGGTGGTAGTTGATTCCTGCTTGTTTGCGAATGAGGGTGAGGCATTCCATTAAGAGGTTGAAGAGATTGGGGGAGAGAATTGATCCCTGTGGGACACCGAGGGGATAGGAGTGGGGTTAGAAAAACAGTTCTCGATTTTGATTTTAATGGGTTCTATGTTGGAGAAAGTAGGTGAACCAGTTGAGGACATGGTCATTGAGGCCAGAACGGGCTTTAAGAGTGTTAAGTAATGCAGTGTGGTTAACAGTATCGAAAGCACTGTATTGAGTATGGCAGATTCTGTACTGCATACTTTTGTGAAGCCGGATTGCAGTGAGTCAAAGAGTTCGAAAGTGCTTATGTGATTATCCAATTGAAGCAGGGCACATTTTACAAGGGCTTTGGAGAGAAGAGAGAGGTTAGAGATAGGTCGGAGGTTATTGGGGTCTTTTGGGATCTGCGTTGGGATTTTTGGAGATGGGTGTTATTTGACCCAGTTAGAGGAAGGCGGGAACACACCCTGAGGTCAGGGATGAGTTTATAATGGTGGTCCAGAGTGAGGCGATGGTATGTTTGAGGTTTTGGACAAGTTTAGAGGGCATGGGGTCTTTTGAAAATGGAGATGTCTATTTCACTAGGGAAAGTATGGGAGGGGGAGGTGGACATTTTAAAATCATATGGGATTTTACATGATTTTGTGATGGGGAGGTGGTGGAGAAAAATGCTGTTCCATTTGGAGGGGCGTTTGGAGTAAAAAATGTAGTTTGTTTTATTATGGAGGAGAGACTAAGGTAGTTATCAACAAATAGGGTTTCATTAGTAGTTTGTGTTTGAAGTTTCTTTTAGCATTTTTGGAGAGATTGAGTGGGTAGAGGATGGACCAAGAGTTCGGGCAATGTCTAGTGATGGATGAGTCCTGGTGATTGATTCTGAATTTGGTTGTAGTAAGGGGGTGTTTGAGGGGTGGTATGGTGGTTGCATTAAGGAGGCTAGGGGAGGGGGAAAAGAGGAAGGGAGGAAGACTTGATGCGGGCGTTGAGAGGTGTGGAGGTCAGAATAGCGGCAGGGTTAAAGTGAGTGAATAGAGTAGGAACCAGAAGGGGGTAAGGGGCCACGTTAGGGGAAAGGAGTGAGAGGATAGAGTTGGAAGGTGGGGAAGCCCTAAGTCAGAATCATGTGTTAGGTGTGCAAATCAGTCAGTGCACATATTGGAAAACCTGGACAAATGTAGGAATAGGTAGCAAGAGGGATCAGGGCAAGAGACATTGAGTGACCTAAAGAGACATTGAGGGTTTAGTGAAAAACTAAGTGAGATGATGGCAACAAATAGTGAGCAATAGAAGTAAACCACAATGAGAAACAATACAAAGAGCCTGAAGGGCTCAAACCATCATTTGGAAGTCTTTAGCTCCAGTATGGGAGTGGTTAGGCAGTGATAAAAAATTTGACAGCACTTATTGCAAAGCTAATAGCATAGGCTGGTAGTCTTGGTGGCAAGGATGTATTGACGTTCCAGTTCAGTCAAAAGGTCTGTATTATTAGCGGGCTTGAACGCTTTCTTCGGGTTTGGTTAAATAGTGTGAGTCCAGCCCAGTGAGTTCCCAGTCAGAGGAGGCTTGCAGAATGTTTGGTGGAAAATCATCTGCTATTTTGTGGGGTGAGATCGTGCTGGTTGCCATCACTTTGAGGGATCAGATCACAGGGGACGAAGTCAGTAAGAGTTTCCCCTTCCGAGTGAGAAGAAGATTGCGGGGTCCATTAAACCCCAGTCAAACAGAGTTGTGGGGGGGAATCGTAGTTCTGAGGCCACTCTGGGAGAGGATAAGGGAAAAGACACTATTAAATAGTAAGGAGAGCCAGGTAGAGTGGACCAAGTTAATGGCCTTCTCATGGAGTCAGAGAAGTCGGTGTAATCAGCTCTGGCGCAGTGGATGAGTGTGGGAATCAGCGTCACATCGAGGATGCCTGAATCCTCTTGGTAGGGGCTGACGCTATTGGCGAGGTGGGAGCAGGTGTCTGCCACCCCAATGGGTGCTCTGGCATCCTTGAGTATAGAGGCAAACACACACAGCGAGGGTGGGGGCTCAGAACCACGTCAACATGCCAAGCGGGGCCGAGGGTCTGGTCCGACGCCTGGATTTTTGGTCCCACAGGAGGGGCCAGTGATCTGCCATCCCGGGGGAACCTGGCAGCGGGCGCTTCATCATGAGAAACGCAAAGGCAGGCACTGTGCGTGCAATCTGATGGAGCAACATTGAGCAATTCTCTATCCCTCCCCGGCCATCTTAGGTCTTCTCGCCGTCTCGGGGATCAGTCCCCTTCACAAAATGGCCGCACAGCAGACCGGGCCGCACAGGACCAGAGGAACCAGTGAAAATTCCAGAGGCCACAGGAGGGGCCGGACCACTGAAAAACAGAGACAGTAGAAGGTCTGGGGGAGGCGGGTTTGGCTGCACACCCAGGCATAGCAGCTGAGGAGGCAACCAAGTTGGCAGATCAGAAGGATGCAGGGAGGCCCGGCCAAAGATCAGTAGCATCAAGGAGGGTCTGGGGAAGGTGTCGGCTGCGCACCCCGCAACAGCAGCAGAGGAGGGAGAGACCGCCGGTCAACCGCACCCGAGGTGGTGCGCTGGGGGGAGCAGCTCCACGGATGACCGGCAGGCAGGAGAGGGCGATACAGCCACGGGTCCAGGAGGTCACGGTAGGAGGATTGAGCTTCAGCAACAGCTTGTATAGAGGACCAGGAAAGAGACCGCAGCTTTGATAGATAGGCCAGAAGATAGCCAGCTAGAGGCCACCTCGGATCCTGGGCGTGAGCGGAGGTGAGAGCACTCCAAGATGCTCCAGCCCAGTGTGAGAAACTTGATACCTGGAATATCGGGAGGAAGCCGTCCTCAGATCCTGGAGGTACATCCTCGGTTCCAAAGGCCAGAGTAGCACCACATCCCTGTTCGGAGGGCCAGGGCCAGGAGTGGGGGGACCCGTCTTTCAGGGCAGCAATGAGGAAAATCTCAGAAGTCAGACAGTCGCCCCAACCCTGGTTTGGTCAGAGTCAGGAGGGACTGGTCCAGGAGGGGAGTAGTGAGGCAGGCTCAGTGCTGGTGAGGAGGCGCCAGGACATGAAGGGAGCATCAGTGATGCAGGGGACGCCCCCACTCCAGTCGGTGGGAGAAGGTCTACATCCCCATTCCACTGGCCCGACCAAGGATGTCCCAACACTGCTGTCCAAGGAAACAGAAGATCTCAGCAGTCTTGAGCTCACCCCAAGTCAGGCTGGATGGCATGGCAGCCGGTGAAGTTGGGCAAGGAGAGGGTATGTTGGATCCTTGGATATCGTCTCTGAAGGTAAGGATCTTTTCGAAGATGAGTCCATTGACAATCCATGGTTAGGTAATGTGATAGGCGTTGGATGGAGGTCGGATGTGCGGGTAAACAGGGGAAAACTTACCATTTTGGTAAACCCCGACCCGGGAGCTCCTTGGTAGAGCTCCTACTCGGTGGCCATCTTAGAAACTCCGATGTGCACCACTTCCTTAAGATATAGGTTTAATGTATCTCAGGGTCACTGTACTTAAAACCTATAAGTCACTTCTTTAGCAGGCCTTCACAATCCTTAAGGCAGGGTGCTTGGTTCTAGGTGAGAGGGTGCCACTGCATGAGCAGAACACCCCGCAGCCTACGGAGTCCATTCTCCCAGGTTGTCAGTGAAACAGCCATTTACGACATACAGATTGGCATTATGCGACCACGTGATGACCAACTCTAAAACAGCTAAAACTAACTTTTTGGTGTTTGGTGCCAAACATGTTGGAATCATACCCCCATGTGGGAGGTATGATTTCACCCCTCAGAAGGAAGCTTTGTTGGGTCTCTGCTTTTCGTGGTACCAGCCTTCTAGTCCTGAGTAGCACAAAATGGTTGCTGCCGACCAGAGACATATTTCTGCCCTTCGACTGATGAGCCAAGCTTGAGATGGGGAAGTTAGAACAATAGGCATCCTGTCACAGGGAGGTATGACCACCTCCCAGGCAGGGTTTAGTGTATTAGGGCTGGGTGGGTGCCAGTGTCCGAAGATCTGCATGAGGGACACATTTGGTGTTCCTGTGCAAAGTCCAGTTCAAACCAGTCCTGGGAGTTGTTGGCTCCTGCTCTGGTGTGAAACTGGAAAAAGGGCATGGGAGAAACCTCCCAACTATCCAGACCCTCCCCTGCGAGGGTCCCCTGAATCTATCCAACCCTCTCCCGTAGGTACAAAAGGGATTACCTGGCTGTAGGACCTTAGATTCGACATGGACACGATTCTGAATCAGAAACGACTAAACCTAGACCGTCTGTACACTCTGGACTTTATTTGGGCCCGACTTCATCTCCCTCTCTGACTGAAGCATCGTCTGAGCCTGTGGTTCCACTTGAGGGTCAACTTTGCTTTTTTTGGGATCACCTGGTTGCTACAGGCCTGCCATGACTCTCCTTGCTGTGGTGAGTCTCCTGGACCTTGCTGGTCCGAACTGTACATATCCTTGACCTTCTGCGTGGGTTTCCATTGCCAAGGCTTGTTTGTGCTCCCGCTAGACACCGACCCCTCAGTACTTGACATCCTTCATGGGACTAATCCTGATCCACTTAGCTGCAGAGTAAAGAACTCCATCAACGCACCTGAAGCACACAACATCGGTGGGTTATTTGTCCACCAAGCCGCTGATCACTCCTGAGTGACCCAGACTCTATCCCCGCAGCTTTCAGGAACTCTTTGATGAGAATCCACATTTGGATTCAAAAGGACACTTTTGTTCCTCCCAGCAGCGGCTCTTTTTCAAAGTCTACCATTGGGTTTGACTGGGGTTTCCGACGCTACTTCAGACCTATGCACCTGGCTTCCCTGGGATAGGTAACGCGGGTACCTCAGTATCCACGGGTGGAGTGGCTCTCCAGCCTCCTAACTTCCACTGGATTTTTTCGAAGTCCACTGGGAAGGGTCCTTAAACTCTAAAACTTCAACCGTAACTTTCCCATAGACTTGTACGGAGTATGCAGTCAAGTTCCCACACTGCACTTGTCCTCCGTGGGGACCCTACTTACTCACCTTTGGTGGTTCTTTGGGGTCCCAGCGATTCCATGTCCTCTTGACACTGTCTTGACTCGAGTCATGGTTCTTATACCACTATTTTAGTATGTGGTTTTGTCCCTCACTGTGTATTTGTGCGATTTGCTGATATTTCTGTGCTTAAGTATTGTGTGCTTTGTGATTATCTCTGTGTAGGAGATACTGTGTCATACTAGATAGTGTTATATGAAATGAATGAAATGAAAGAGAGATTTATAAAGCACAATACAATTACCCAAAGCTGTCAAGGCGCTAGCTCATCAGGTGAAAAAATGCGGTAGGGTCTTAGTACAGAATCAAAGATTGAAGAGCCAAGCCTTTAACGCTTTCCTGAAGGCCAATAAGTGGGTTTCATCTTTTAACCTATGGGGAGGCGAACCCCTGAGTCTGGTTGTACCGACCAGAAAGCTTCTTCCGCCCAAGGAGCTTTTCCTGAACCTGGTGGTCACCAGATTGTGAGCGTGAGCTGGGCATAGATGGCACACTGGTGTGTATAGTTAAAAGTTCTGTTTAAAAAAGACAGGCCAATCTGTCTCTTCATTGGTAACAAGTGTGGCTCTTTTAGCGCCGCAGAGACAGATATGTGCCTAGGAATGTTCAGCAAAAAGCATGCTGCAGCATTTTCGCACAATCTGTAATTTAGTTAAACATATAGTCCGGAGGTTAATAAAAAGACTGTTGCAATAATCGGCTCTGGACAGACCAAGAGCCGAGATCACCAGCTAACGTAAATTAACAAGGAAGAATGGAAGGATCTTTCTAAGTAATTTTAGTGCATAGAAAGGTACAGAGGTGACCTGGTTCACGTGGCCTTCTAAGGAGAGCATGGAGTCAAAAGTAACACCCAGGTGTTTTACCTTATTTGTTGGGATAGGTAGCATGCCCAACTCCAAAGGCCACAAGCAGGGGACCAGAAATTAGTTGTGCTGCCAATGAGTAACACCAAATGCAATTTGGTTGAATATTTCGAAACCTTAGGTCACACTAAAGACGATATCCGCTGGACAATAGTGAGTGTGATCAAACGCTTCTGAGAGGAGCTGACCTCTCTCAACTGCTGAACAAAGAGGAATTGAAATGGATCTTGAGGAATGTCAGCCCTGGTCAAAAAGGAAGATCATCCTGGAGTGATTCTGAAGTCATTGGATGACTTCTCCTGCAATTATCTGGGGACGTCATCCCAAACCATCCTAAAGTCTGCCCACAGGGGCGAAAATTTAAATGGGATGACTCTTACTGTAATCACAAAAACTATTCTAGGATGGTGTTCTGATGACTCTTACTGTAATCACAAAAACTATTCTAGGATGGTGTTCTGATGACTTCCACTGGCAGGGAGTGATTACCTTTTACAACTCCACGAATACTAACTGACAACTTTAGGATGAGTGCGAATTACTCCAGAATGGGCTCCAGACAATTTAAGGATGATTGTGGATTATTCCTGGATGATCCTATTACCGCTTTAGGATGGAAGTGGATTACTCTGGAATGATCCAATGATAATTTCAGGATGAGTGTGGATTACTCCAGGATGATTTAATGATAACTCAAAAATTAGCATAGATTATTTAGGATTACACTTTAAAAATTCCATGTTACAAGCACATTAGCCGATTGCCAGTATTCCCTTGCAGGTACCACTATTACTTTAGGAATATGGATTTGCTGGTTGGAAATATTTAGAGGATCACTTCCTCAATGTACCTTCCTGTCAAAAACGGGGCTCTTGGGTGCAATATGCCTTCTTTATACAATACCATGAATTATTTGCAATGCCATGCGTTCTAAAGTAAGGCCTATATTTTCAAAAGTGTCACTTAACGCAGCATAACACCCAAATTTGCTGCGTTGCATCACAGGGAGAGAGCAGGAAAGTGCCATGTCTAACCCTCTCTCTTGCACCACTGCACCATTAGGCTGTCAAGCACCATGCACACGCATTTGCACTATGGTGCAAAGGTGTCTGCGAGAGTCTAGCTTAGGTTCTTTACTGGAAGGGCCCCCTTGCAGTACAAAAAATACTATTCCTAGAAAAACCTGAAAACTTCTCCCATGTGGATGAGTGTTGTTACAAATACCAATTTGCTCTGGTTTATAAATGCTGGAAAGATTTTGTGTCAAGTCCGCATTATAAAACTTAAGCAAACCAAAAACAATACTTCCATAAATCCGTGCCCAATTATAACATCAATATTCTCCTACTCAGGAAAGATTATTTTTTAAACTCTACTGTGAGATGGGGGCACTGTACAAAATAAATCTTAGATTCCTTTTGGCTCGCTTTGTGCTGTAGCAATACCACATGCATACAAAAGTAGTGGCTTCAGCAATGTTATACTTTGCATTCAGATAAGATTAACAACTTGTGCAGCTACTCCCATACTCCTGACTCTCTGGGACTTGCCTTACTTTGAGCTACAGAGCATTATATAAAGCTGTTTAATGTGGTGACCAGTGGCAAAAGACTGAAAAAAGTAGGTTAAATGAAAAAGCATCAATGGGGGTTGTGTTAACATGTAATTTTATTGATATAAAACACACCTTTGGCCCCATAGGACCCAGGATACTGAACAAGAGAACATAGAGAAAGTCCAGGACACTGTTCAAGAGGGAAAGAAATGCCAGAATACTACAAAAAGAACAAAAAGGCTCAATGAAAGGCAGCAACTTCAATGTTTATTTTTAGATTCCGAGTTTTCTTTAGTTCTCTTCCAGTATTGCAAATCTTTATAGCCAGCTTCCTTCTAATAGTGCTGTTGTCCAGTGATGGCCAGCCTTCATCCCAGCACATAGACTTCATAGAGTCTGGAGGAAAAAGAAATAAACATACATCAGAATCATGTTAACACCACTATTTTAGGTTTTTAATAGGACTGGGCTGCCTTTAAAATGTTCCAATCCTTTTATTTCATATAGTGTGCCCAATGAGATATAGTTACAGGGGTTCATAAGTTTAACATTAAGGTTACTTGGTCAAAGAGGTAATGGGGAGAGCAAGGCATTGATTAAGAGGTAGACAGGAGGTAAAGAAGACTCACCTGTCCAAGTGAAGAAACCGCCGCTGTTGCCCAGACGCTGTCACGCTTCCTCTGCAAACAGAAAACAATCAATACCAGATTTCAATTACAAAACCATCATGGAGGCAGCCATGTTGAGCCTGAACTCTACTTACAGTATTCTTATTTGGAAAACAGTCTAAACAAGCACTGGCGTTGCCAATAGGTCTCGCAGTAGGAAAGTTGGAGCTATTACAATTGCAAATAACAATGCCTTTTATTTTTGTTTTCATTTTAAAAACATAAAGTGCTTTGTCATTTACAAAACCAATAGCTCCAACTTTCCTACTGCGAGACCTATTGTGCACTGCACAGTATGGGTGAAAGTGGCACTGCGTGGGTGTGAGTGGCTTTGAGTGAGTGGCGTTACGTGGGTGAGTGGCGTCGCATGTGTGAGTGTTGTTGCATGGGTGAGTGGCGTTGCGTGGGTGAGTGGCGTTGCGTGGGTGAGTGGCGTTGCGTGGGTGAGTGGCGTTGTGTGTGTGAGTGGCGTGGTGTGTGTGAGTGGCGTTGTGTGTGTGTGAGTGGCGTTGTGTGTGTGAGTGGCGTTGTGTGTGTGAGTGGCGTTGTGTGTGTGAGTGGCGTTGTGTGTGTGAGTGGCGTTGTGTGTGTGAGTGGCGTTGTGTGTGTGAGTGGCGTTGTGTGTGTGAGTGGCGTTATGTGTGTGAGTGGCGTTATGTGTGTGAGTGGCGTTAGGTGTGTGAGTGGCGTTGTGTGAGTGGCGTTGTGTGTGAGTGGCGTTGTGTGTGTGAGTTGCGTTGCGTGTGTGAGTGGCATTGCATGGGTGAGTGTGGCGTTGCGTGTGTGAGAGTGGGCTTGCGTGGGTGTGAGTGGCGTTGTGTGTCTGAAAGTGGTGCTGTGTGGGTAAAAGTGGCACTGCGTGGGTGTGAGTGGATTTGCGTGAGTGGCGTTGCATGGATGAGTGGCGTTGCGTGGGTGAGTGGCGGTGCGTGGATGAGTGGCGGTGCGTGGATGAGTGGCGTTGCGTGGATGAGTGGCGTTGCGTGGATGAGTGGCTTTGCGTGGATGAGTGGTGTTGCTTGGGTGAGTGGCGTTGCTTGGGTGAGTGTGGCATTGTATGGGTGATAGTGGGCTTGCGTGTGTGTAAGTGGTGTTGCGTGTATGAAAGTGGTGCTGTGTGGGTGAAAGTGGCACTGCGTGGGTGTGAGTGGCTTTGCGTGAGTGAGTGAGTGGCGTTGCGTGGGTGAGTGAGTGGCGTTGCGAGGGTGAGTGGCGTTGCATGTGTGAGTGGCGTTGCGTGGATGAGTGGCGTTGCGTGGATGAGTGGCGTTGCGTGGATGAGTGGCGTTGCGTGGATGAGTGGCGTTGCGTGGGTGAGTGGCGTTGCGTGGGTGAGTGGCGTTGCGTGGGTGAGTGGCGTTGCGTGGGTGAGTGGCGTTCCGTGGGTGAGTGGAATTGCGTGGATGAGTGGCGTTGCGTGGATGAGTGGCGTTGCGTGTGTGAGTGGCGTTGCGTGGGTGAGTGGCGGTGCGTGGATGAGTGGCGTTGCGTGGATGAGTGGCGTTGCGTGGATGAGTGGCGTTGCGTGTGTGAGTGGTGTTGCTTGGGTGAGTGGCGTTGCTTGGGTGGGTGTGGCATTGCATGGGTGATAGTGGGCTTGCGTGTGTGTGAGTGGTGTTGCGTGGGTGAGTGGTGTTGCGTGACAACTGCAATAATCTGATCTTCTATGTTTAAAAGCTTCTATATGTTAAAGACGCTTAAAAAAATAAAAAAGTTTTTCTTTATCATAGTGTTTGTTGTTGTTTACGCCCCAACCATTTTCAGGGCTCGGCTCGTGCATGGTCACATTGACTCCTCAAACTCTTGGCTCGCCACTTAATTTTGGGCTCGCACATATCCAATTCTAACTACAACCCCCAATTCAAACGTGGGCAGAGCAACTCGACACTTAAAGCAAGCCCACGGAATGGGACAGCGCTCCTCAGCAGTTGATGACAGAACACATCCCCCGCCCTCATGTGTCTGCTTTAGGCATAGGCGAGGGACAAGGATAGGTTATGCGAGAGCGAGGGAGAGAAACGGAAATATTAGGTGTGTTTACGTGAGAGAGAACCAGAGGTCGGGAGATGGGAGACAATTTAAGAAGGGGCGAATAGAATATGAGTAGAAGAAAGAGGGGCAAAGTGAAACATAACAGGTACGAGGAGAGAATGGCATGGGAGAGAATGAGGAAGCAAGCAACAGAGGCATAAGCATAACGAGGGACAGCGGGAGAGAAAGGTGAAGAATATAAAGTGTTACAAAAAAGTGGAGACAAATTAAAGGGGCACAGAGAGCGAGATAGAGGAGCGGGAGAATAGTTAGATAGAGACAGAAGAAACAGAGAAGAAGATGGTGCTAAAGAAAAGGATTCAGTGAGAAAACGGGGGGGGACGAGCAGTACAATACAAACAAAACACGAGAGAAAGATCTAACACGGAGTCAGACAGAATGATCGACAGTACAACAAAAATATACAACAAGACGGAGGGGAAGGCAGAGAAGGCCAGCTAGCTCAGTGGCAGACAGTTTATCAACCACGGAATGGTGAAAGGCCGGACTTGAAAGCATGTGGTGAAATGGAAGTAAACCAGATGGCAAGGCTGTGATTGCGTGGAGAGAGAGGGGAGGTGCTGGTGTGGGAGGGGGGAGGAGTGCTGCTAGGGCAAGGCTGTGATTGCATGGAGAGAGAGGGGAGGTGCTGGTGTGGGAGGGGGGAGGGGGGAGGAGTGCTGCTAGGGCAAGGCTGTGATTGCGTGGAGAGAGAGGGGAGGTGCTGGCGTGGGAGGGGGAGGAGTGCTGCTAGGGCAAGGCTGTGATTGCGTGGAGAGAGAGGGGAGGTGCTGGTGTGGGAGGGGGGAGGTGCTGGTGTGGGAGGGGTGCTGCTAGGGAAAGGCTGTGATTGCGTGGAGAGAGAGGGGAGGTGCTGGTATGGGAGGGGGGAGGTGCTGAGGCTGGGCTTGCGAGAGGCTGGGCTTGCATGCGATGCGCGTGCATGTACACGGGAACTGCATGAAAACCGCGGGGCTGAAAGCCCTTTGGTTTGAAGATGTTTTCGCCACTTGAATTCTCGCTCCGCTAGATGCGCTTGCGCACATCGATAGGTCGCGAGACCTAAAAATTACCATACTAACCAGAAAATCAAATAGGAGCTTACAACCAAATGCTAGGAACAGGGCACCCAATCTAATTATTGGGAGAGCGGCAATTATATTCCAACTTAAGGCTATGCACTAGATTTGCATGCCATTTGTAGCGCAAATTCTCATTGAGTTACGACCCCTCCCCAATTGCTCTTTTGCAGACAGCTGTTAGTTAAGAGAGAAGAGTCCTTGTACAATAATATGATCTAGGACCACATATGCAAACATTGGGCCCAATTAACAGAACTAACTGAAGACAAAATCCTAAACTTATTACCATTTTGGTATTCACAGAAGGCACTTACTCATTTCGGTATTCACAGAAGTTAGGACTCCTAACTTTAGGACTCATAAATGCCTTCTGTGAATTCCGAATGGTGGGGGGACAGCTTTGGAATGCGAAGCAGAAGGGGAATCGAAACGGGCAGAAGCAGCGAATGAAAAAAAGCATCAATAAAGATACATACAAAAGTTCTTACACAAAGGCTATAAGGAAGGCAAGCCCTAGTACACTGTACTTTACCAGTGCTCCTGAGTTTTCATAGGAAGTGAAGCATCGGCAGTGGGAACTCGAGAGGAGGCAGCAAAGAAGTTCAACGCTGGAATAAACCAATTGCAGGCAGGAATAAAGCGGTTGTATTGATTACAGAAGGTCTTGCTTGCAGCAACGCTTGCGAGCTGCCAAAGCTCAACCTAAAAATATATATTTGTTAATCATACGGAATAAAAACAAACACTTTAGAAAAACATATACAAATGATTTACATTATGTAGAAATATATTGCAGGATTTCCCAAAACCATCGAAGATAACCATTGAGTCAATTTTGCTCGGGTTTGTCACAGCAGGTAAATAGATGAAGTACGCAAAATGGGGAGATGAATGGTTAAGGGTATGTGAAGCACAGAAAGGGAGAAAACGTGAGGCTAAAGAAGACCGGATGTATTAAAAAGGACTACAGGCAGAAAAGTCAGAGCTGAGCAGAAGGGGAGAGAAGCGTTGAAGGGAGGGGGAGAAGGGAGGCTGAAGAGGAGACTAAGACTGAAGAATGCTGGCAGGAAGCAACTGAGTGGAAGGGAAGGAGCAAGAGGAATGAGGAAGACGTACCCGGTGAAGAGAAATAAGGTATAAGAGGCAAAATGAAGGACATTGTAGGGTTAGGAAGTTTGGGGAATTAAGTATAATAACCTTTTTTTTTTTTTTAAAGAGTTTCATATAGCGCAAACTTGACCCAAAGATTTCAGGTATCAGAGCGATTTACATGAACACCAGCTTCGTTACAGATGGACACATTAATTTTTGTTAGGCGCAAGGAGATTAAGTGATTTGCATCAACATTATACATGTTTGGCCTGAAGCTTTATGACTAGAAGAATTGGGCATGTTTTAGCAATTAAAGCACCAGTGTACATAAAGGGCAGCCATTCTGAATCTTATTTACTCTTTACAAGGATGTAAGCTCTCTTGGTGAAAAGGGATTTATCCTGATAAAAATGGTAGCCCTAACATCTTCAAACATGCAATTGTTTTACTTTACACTTGCTATAAAAATAAGTGGTGGTTTGTGATTGACAGCTATACACAACAAAAGTAAAGATGATCAAGAACTGGCGACTTTTACCAAAATTGGACACGTGGTAATACAACCCATTCGTGGAGAGGATGTGGCCTAACGGCCAGAGCTGCGTATTTGGAGCTGGTGAACCAGGTTCCTGTAATTATGGGCAAATCACTTGTCTTCTGATGCCTACCAACCAATGAATGTGTGTCTGTAACATGATTTTAAAGCGCCCTGAAACTTTCGGGACGAGTTTGCGCTAAAAACTACCCGCAAAAAAAGGCAATCCCAGAACTGAGCCCCGCAATCAATACCTGATGCCTGCTAGATAAACAATCTCCAATAATTTCGGTTGCAGAATCTTCCCGCAGCAGTCTGGACAACCAAGCTGTAGAAACCAAAAAGCAATCGCCATCGCTCAACTCCCAAAAATCTCGACGGCTCTCACTTTCCCTCGCCATCACAACGTTCACCAAACATGGCTGTCCAAGTGCAGAACTTCCGGCGTGAGCGGAAGTGGGTGGTAAAAAATATCTGACCAGTCCCTATTCTAGTCCGATTGCACTTTTACAGACAAGAGCGTGTGAAAGGATGAGCAATTCTACATCTGAAACGGTAGGAAATATGGATTTGAGCATTTAGCCTTGTCTGAAGTGCTTGTTTGAACTGCATCTCTGGCACCAACAAGCTTCACACGGCCTCTTTCTTCTTCTGCTTCTCCGTATTGCATTATGGGACATGTAGTTTCAGCTCTAGTACCACTTAACCAATATATATGCATGAAAAATGGCAGGGGAAAAGATCAGATGGAAATAACATAAGTATTTATTTTATTTTTTTATTTTACAGAGTTTTATATAGCGCGAACTTGACCCGAATTGGGTATCAGAGCGCTTTACATGATCACCAGTTGCATTACAGGAGGACACCTCCCCGTGCACACCTATTTTCCAAACAAGTAGGTAGAAGGCACTCAGTATAATTCTTTCAGGAATTGAAAGACTGCAACAAAATCTGGCAAATATATATATATATTTATAGATACTCTTTTGTGCTTGTGCACTAGACACGTCTCACTTCACACGCGAGTGTCAAATTTCTCACGCCCTCCTTCACTGATGCATGCGAGAAAAAACAAACCCTACAACAAAAGAAAGCAAGGATCCCTGGCCATGTATAAAGACAGCTCCCTCAGAAAGTAAACATTTCGGCATTCTCTTCTATTATCGAGAAACACGCATAAAATTCCACAATTCATAACCCTTGTCTATACACAGACCAAAGAAAATCTGGTCCGCGTGCAGCGTTCGGTGCTTCCACGCTACACAGCCCAAGTGTGGTCACTTTTAAAAAAAGATTTGGCTAACAACCTCACGCATCTTCTAGACCACTGGGTGTAAAGATCAAATACAAAAAGTGCCCGGAATAACCGATCACATTCTTTACACGCAGTCCTCATGAAGCACGGGCCTGCGCCGACCCTTTCCCTTGAACCCCCCGCCATCAGTGGATGGCTGGTTTGGAGATGTACAGCATGCGCTGGCAGTTGGGAAAACAGAGCGCTATAGGTCCGTTGCGTGCACAGCCTCACTTGGGTCTGAGCAGGACTTCAGGCGTGCTTTCAAATTCGTTGATCGCTGTAAAGGGTTCGTGTTATGAACTAAGCCAAGCTCAGTTTAACCTAGAATGTCTTTTTAAAGATCACTGCCGATTGAATCACACCCACACGGGTTCAAGAGTTGGTAAATATTTTTTAATCTAATGCCAAAAATTGATGTTGCTAGTTTTTAAAGTATGTGCAAGCTTTCTTTTCTGCACATTTTATGTAGCGAAAACTTGCTTTACATGGGCACCAGATTAAATCACTCAAGGTCAGATCTTTTCTCTAGGCATGGGGATATTAAATGATTTGCTCAGAACAGTAGAATGTTAACGTGACGCCTGGATTCAAACCCAGTCCGGTTTGGCTTTAGTGCTGGTGGTGCGACACTCTTTGTTGGCACCCATCGCCAAGGAGAGTTTCTACGAAGTCCCTCATTTTAATATCTACTCAGTGATTCATGTTTTGGAAGTGGGAAATTAAGCGTCTTGGAAGCAGGATGTGTCAGCATCTGAATGTTTCTGCAAAGAGGATTCCTGACAGCACTAGCGCTCTCAGTGCTACCCAGGGTGCTTCTTAATTTTATTTAGCAGTTTTGCCTAATAAATTGACTTAAAATAATGTACATTTTTAGGGCCCTAAGCTTTCCCATTGAGCCAAATTGTTTGAGCCTATGAAAATAACTTTACTCCACTGTGCATTATTTTAATTGAAAACCAAATCTGATACCACTAAATACATTCACTTCAGTTATACAAAAAAATCACAGAAGTGAGATTTAACAGGCAACAGTGTTGCTCCAGATACAAAAAATCATTTGCAATGCAATATGTCTCGCATTAGCGAAACTTTGAGCTATTGGTGTTGCAAATGCTCAGATTTGCTTAATGAACTATTTTTGGGCCCATACTGCTTTCATTTGCTTAGTGTGTTTTTGGGGATCACTTCGGGCAATGTCTTTATTTAATTGGTGCACTACCATGCACATTTACAAATCCATTTTTGCCACTTGGGTGCTTCTGGAAGAGAATGAAAACATACCGGAAATTTGCATAGAGTTTATTATGTCTAGTAATGAATTCTTCACATTGTGTCTTTGCTATAACTTACCTAGTGTATGTTTTCAATTTTTTTTTGTCTACTTCCTTTCTGCTCAGAGCGCATAAAAATGTTGCCCAGTTGCGATTCACCAAAATGTGTCTCTTTACATACACCAAATTAAAGTGTCAAGAAGATTTGGTAACAGAAACGTGCTGTCTAGTTTGCCTTTTTTTCTTATAAAATGTGCTCACACCCTCACACCTAATTTAGTAAACCTACCCGCTAATTTCACAGTTCTTTGCCATTTAATTTTAGTAACTCTACCCACAATGTTCGATTTCTATCAATATCAGTATCATGCATTGATCTTTTTAACACCCAATGCTTGCTTCTACCCGTTAATATCAGTTTAAATGGTTTGAAAGTCAATAAAGACCAAAAAATAGTATCTAGGGTTGAGCAGAATTTCCATAAATTGCTTTCACGTAATAACATGAAATTCAATGTAATTCTGCGAAGTGGACATCTGTCATTTCATGCTATATTTTAGCATGAAATTCGCCCCAGCATCAGTTTTCGTTATTTTGGATCAAGGACACATTTAAACATAAGAACAGTAAGCAACAGGTGCTAACATTATTATTAGTTCTGTGCATTAGCGTTAAATGTTTACCACAAATGGCACGGTTTGCTTTAAGTTTTAAAAGGAATGGCACCTAATTACACATACTGGCAAAATAGCATAATTTGGGGAACATTCCCAGCATTACGAGAATCATACCAGCATAATGCGAATTTCCCCCAGTCCTAATTAACCAGTGACTGACTCTACACATATTTCTTAATCAGACGTTATGCATATTTGCAGATAATTAAAAAAAATATGTAATATCTTAATGGAGTTCATTGTCCAGTAATCTGCAAATAATTGCAAAATCATCCAACTAGTCAACATGTTAAACATAAAAATGGAGCAAAAACGGTGAATTGGCTCTTCAAGGGTTCAACTGTGCTTGTGAAATATTCAGAAACCCAATTTCTAGTCATGCTCCGATCAGCAGGAACAACTTCCTTTTGTCAAATAATCAAATACTCATCCTGAGATCATCAGGATCAATCACATCATGTGAAGTCATCAGGTACTCATTTGCAAATCATCCTCAGGTCATCAGAAACAATTACTTCTTGTGAAGTCATCAGATGCTCATTTTCAAGTCATTCTCGAATAATCAGGCTCAAGTTTCTAAACTCTGCTGATGACTGCAAGAGCTTGATGATGTATGATGACGTGAAAATGACTTCTAAAGCAGTTGGATGATCATCCAATGACTCTGGGATGGCTTCTACAGTAATCCTGTTTGACCTGGGAGCATCCATACAGGCCTCAACCGACTTGAAGACTGGACAACACTGTTGTAACTTCATCCTGTCACTGCCCTACTGTATAACTAGAGAACATCGAACTTACAGCCTCCTTTCCTTTTTAAAATGATGCCTTCAAGGCATGGAGAACCTTGACAACTCTCTGCAGTGTAACACTCTCAAGAACCACTCAGCACTAATCACACGGCGGAATTATCACATAAGTCACGGCACATTGCCAACCACTAAATAAGCAATGTCACGTTTTGCACCCAAAGTCACATATTTTCTCTCAGTATGTATACTTGGACACTACTTTGCCTGCATATCCACGTGAATGACACGCTTTTATTCTTGAAATATAATTAACTGTATAATTACCAACATTGCCTGGAGTGGGCAAATATTATTTTTTGCAGAATTTTATAGAGCTCGAACATGACCCGAATCGGCTATCAGAGGTTTTACTTAGCACCAGTTACGTTACATAAGGATACACATTCATTTTTGTTAGGCACGGGAAGGCCGGAAGATTAAGTGATTTGCCCAGAATTACAGGATATTTAGCGTCGTTACCGAGACTCGAACCCAGCGCCCTAGCCGTTAGGCCAACCCTCTTTTCCATGTTTATTTGTTATGTTCACCACAATCTGTACACAGGCTTAATGATACCACGCCCTTCCATCATGCCAGCCCGCATCGCTTGGAACCTGGATTCTGAACTCTAGCTTTCTTCCCGTTTCATTCTCCCCATCCCAAGATGGCCGCCGCGCGCCTCCAGTCACCTGACCGGGTCCGGCCACCGTGCGCGTCACTCGCCCCTTGCATGTGTCACGTGATACTTATATCCCCACAACGATGGCAGCCTCCAGGATTGTACACAATCTAGGTGCGCCCCGTTTGAAACTACCAGGGCACCCCCTCCTTTTTTCCCGCAGACCACCCGGTGAACGACCGTACCCCTCCCAGCCATCGCCGCATGACGAGCATTGCTCGCACACGGAGGTAAGAATTTCCAT
The DNA here is from genome assembly GCF_964263255.1 of Lissotriton vulgaris. Classification (NCBI taxonomy): domain Eukaryota; kingdom Metazoa; phylum Chordata; class Amphibia; order Caudata; family Salamandridae; genus Lissotriton; species Lissotriton vulgaris. The sequence continues at coordinate 409,256 of NW_028242147.1, read as the reverse complement.
GGCAACTCCACTGACATAGGCAGCAACACGCCCTCGCTTGGCTTTCATTACTTTTCCCACCCCTCTGGGTTGCCATACCTGTTTCATCATGCCCCTGGTTCCACGTTCAGCAACCCCTGCTATCACTTAAAACGCCCCACCGCGCCTTGATAACTGTTCCGGTCTCTAAGGATAAGCGTGCTTCAGCCTTATTATCTTTAACCCTCACGGTCTCTCACCTCCCTCCACCCAGCATCCCTTTCCCTGCAGGCTTCCATGCAACACCTGCAAGCCAGCTTTTGTAATCCATCACAGGGCCTCACTGCACTGTTCTCAATGCGCTTGGCCACTCCACGGATACCACCACCCTTTCCTTCATCCGATATGCGCATTATTCAGACCACCACTTGAGTCCCACGCCTTGGGTTCTAGGTCTGTTCACCTTTTGTTACCCTGAGGCACTTAACTCTCAATATACATTGATATGAATAGCACCTCCTCAGATAACGTGTTTAATTGCATTACAGAAATGTTGCCATCTCCCTCTTAGCGACTGTCACTCAATCATGAAGTATTTTAAAATGTGTAGCTTGTTAGACGTGATCTGTGTATGTTTAACCCCTGACTTACCACCTTGTACAATTTTTTTCCCTTTTCACCCCATATATGTACATTTAATGTTTAGTAATTTGCAGGCAACTGTTTCAGGCACTTTATCCATTAGCTCTGATGATGATCCAATATCTTCCAGATAAGGATCGAAACACCGTCAACATAGCTGTCACCTTATTTCACATTGATTACTCCATTTGAGATTGTGTAAAGGTGACCTTTGTAATTGTTGTTTCACTATCCAAAAAATTGCTTTATAAGAAACAACCTCAAAGTGGCTGAACCATTTTACTTGGTTTGTCTGTTTTTCATGTGGGTCTGGAGATACAAGCTTGTATCCCACTGCCATTGTACTCGCAATTCTGTTTCATTTTATTAAACTAATCTGCTTATTAAAATTGCACCTATCCGGCTCGATTATAGGCATAAATATAGTACTGACTGGGTCTATATTCATTTGTAACACATTTTTGATTTTCCCAGGGACCACTGTCTCTTACAAAAAGTCAAAGAGTAGGACTTCAGTTTTATTGCAGTTTAATTTCAAACAATTAGTGGCCATCCAGTCCCCAACATGGCGAAGGCATAGGGTGACCAGGCGTCCCGGATTTGCCCGGACGGTCCCTGTTTTTCACCTGCTGTCCGGGCTAAATTTCAGGAAATTTAGCTCTTGTCCCGGTTTTTAGAGAGGGGCGACTGATAACTGTGGGAGGTGTTTTTTAATGTTTTGCAGAGCAGGGATAGTTAGCAGTTGTTTCAAGAAAGCAATCTAATTAACAGGCAAGCTTCTGGGTTTAAAAATTGCGTTTTATGTATGTTCTAGCTGCCTGTTCTGTAATTCTTTGCTGAGGAGCTCTGTCATTCTATGCACTCGCATGAAATAAAACTGTAGTCCTTCTTCTATTTACGTGAAATGTCTCGGTTTTTGGATTTAAAATTCTGGTCACCCTACGAAGGCAGGTATAGAACTGTGCGGCTGTGTCTGGGTATCGTCGGTTTAGGGAATTGCAGAGAAACCCAGAAATCTAATTAGCCTTGCCAGAGGAGCAACATTTATATTAAAGAGGGTGTGGCTCAGTGATAATCCCCGTGGAACCCCACACGGCCGTTTAAAATTGGGTGATTTGAATTCCGAAAGAGCCACAAACTGTTGACGGCCAGTCAGAAACAATCTAAGTAAAGTAAGAGCCTTTCCTGTGATGCCTATCCTCTCCAGGTATTCCAATAATTTTATGATTGAGTGTTAAATGGTACTGAGAGGTCTAGCAGCACAAGTGCTGCGTTGCCCCCTGCATCGACTGTCTGCCTAATCTGTTCGGACGCTGAAATCGGTGCCAGTTCTGTACTATGGTGCTTTCTAAAGCCAAACTGAGTGGAATCCAAGAAGGCATGTTTCTCAATGTAGTCTGATAATACCACATTCATGTCATTTTCTAACATTTTTGCGGGCAGGGGAGTCTTAGGATTGGGCGATAGTTATTAGGGTCTGCCCCATCTAGGTTCTGCTTTTTAGGTCTCGCTAGACGTAAGCAAAAGCGAAGCTTTTGCGTCTAGCGAGACAACTAATGTAATCACTTTAGGGGGAATGTGGACAGGAGACTGTCACGAGCGTCTCCTGCCGGAGATTCTACCTCGTGAGCGCGTACGTCACCGTGCCTCATATTCCCATGCAAAGAAAGGCACACTGAACACACACATGCAGGCAAGAAGGCACACACACACAGGAGCGCACCTACACACATACAAAGCCCCCCCCCCCCCCGCAGACGCTGCATACATAGAAGCCCCCCCATACATAGAAGGCCCGCCGCCGCATACATAGAAGGCCCCCCCACCCCCCCCCCGCCGTCGCCGCCGTCGCATACATAGAAGGGCCCATCCTCCCCCTGGCCGCCACCGCATACATATAAGCCCCCCCCCCTCCCCCGCCGCATACATAGAAGGCCCCCCCCACCGCCGTATACATAAAAGTGCCCCCCCAGGCGCCGCATACATGCAAGCGCCCCCCCCCCCCATACATGCAAGCGCCCCCCCCCCGCGTGTGGTAAATAGTTGATTTACCGTCCTAATTTCTATGCAGGTAAGTACTTAAACAAAAATAACTCAATCGGAAAGAAAGAGGCAGAGTCCGTGGTGTTAGAGTTCTTAGGGGTTTTATTCCTTAAAAAGGAATGGTCAGACCGGATATCATGTTCCTGCCACCACAGGGGTGCAGGAAGGGATAGAGCATAGTTTATTGACATTACATTTCTTTTATACTTAATATACATAATAGAAGTCAATGTAGAAGGCGTAACAGCTGAGAGAAACGAGATAAGGATACACACGTGTTAACAATACGTAATTAGAAGGCGTGAACTAGGCGTACACAAAGGTGTGTTCTGGAAACGTCATGTGAATGTGTCACAAGTGGGTGGCTCTATGACTGAATCTTGCAGTGTCAGCAGGAATCTAAGGTCTGGATGCGCGCGCAGCTGCATGACGTGTGACTGACGTGGAACTGGAGGGTGCAGGGGACTTGACATTTACACTAGCGGAAAGAGACAGAAGTCTGGCATGTCAGATCAACTCGTTCCTATATCATATCTGATATCTGATGTTTGGGAACCATATTATCTAGAAGGAAAAGGTCTCTGAGGCAGAGGCTATCCTATACTGACTATGAGTGCGTGTATATGCGCCTACGTGTCTGTGGGTAGAGCGAGGGGGCATGGGCCTACCATAGTAACGGAGACAGGAATTACTTGCATGGAGACAGAGAGGCCGGGCCCTTTGCTCTGCAGCTGAGGGATTGTTGATCTATTCTGCTGGACTGGAATGTGTTTTCGGGAAGCTAAGCTTGGCTATACTGATAAGGTGAAGGTAAAATACTGTCTTTGGCAGGCGAGCAGGCCGAGCCAGGCTCCGCTCGCCTCGCAGGGAGTAGGACAGAGTTCATGAAGGGGGGCATCCCACGTTGCAGTTCCAGGAGGCAGAGATGACTTTGAAAAAGGCTTGATGACAGAAAACAGGGCCTAGCTCGCACAGAGCCAGAAAATACAGAAAGTGCACCATACAAAGACGGTGGCAAGGCATATTTAGGAACTGAATATCCAATCCATTCATGGTGGATCTGGAAGAGGACATGTTAACGTTGGACGCAAATGTATTTGCGTCTTCATAGCTGGTACAGGAGGGAAGTTACATGCACTTTAATCTCGTACATGGAGACGGTGGGGTACACGGTAGGGAACATTTCTTGACCATAAAATTTATATTTCCTCACACGCCCCCCACTTACCGTGATTCTAAGGTCTTGCAGCCTCCGCGGGGCTCTCCCTCGGGCATGAGCCCCGCGTCACCAGCACTGCTTTCCCGTGGGCGCGTGCGCGGGCTTCCGAAGACGGAAGTCCCGCCCCAAGGAAGGTTTCGCTTTCGGAGCTGGTTTTGCTGTGTGTGCGCGCGTGCAAATGACAGTATCCCGGAAGCAGTCCGAAACCCATCACCCACGTCTAACAAGTAGCCAGCAACAGAGGAACGTAAGTTTTGAAAAGGAATCAGATGTGTCCAGGGCCACAGCGATCGGCCTCGCGTCACATTGACGTCATGTGTGTCCTCTTTGACCTCCATCACTGGGGGTGATTGCCTCATCATTGGTAATTCGCTCCCCGGGCCCAGCGGTGCTCTCTGCTGCTTCTATCTGCGAGGCCTGGGGGAGTCTGGGAGGCGCAGCAGCGCCACTCTGCCACTCATACAGATCTGGGCATGGCCCCAAGAACCCTCCCACCGGTGCCAGGCGCAGGGGATGCCGAGGAGGCACCCGCAGCCGACAGGGCAGAAGCGGAGCACGCATCAGTGCCAGCCAGCCCCACAGTGAACAGCGCGATCGAGGCCTCCTCCATGGTGGGGCTGAGCGTGTTCTCCTCCCAAAAATCTTTTATTAAAGGGATGAATAATTATTTTGAAGCACCACGTAACAAATGCTTTGGCTTCAAGCTACATGTGTAAATGCTTTTGCTCCTTTGGCCGTCGCTGCATTAAGTGCGTTTCCAAGGCAAGCGCATGTGTCATAAAATCATACATTACATTGAAGACAAAAGTTGCGGATAATGTTCGAAATGTTGTAATTGCCTTAATGTGCAGCCTCTGTCTGTTAGCTTACTCAAGCGCACGAATTATTAATGATTAGGGACTCGGAGCGGTGGTCCGAGGAAGCGGTGAATAACACACAAGTGCAGCTCATTCTGTGCCTACAAGATCAGCACCAGCCACGTCACGTGTCTGCACAGAGTGCAGCTTTTATTAGAGCGCAATGACAACATACCCCTCTTATTTCATTTGTTTAGAACTATACGTGCCGTGTGCCTCGGACTCACTCTCCTGAGGCTTGTTTTTTCTCTGAATCTTCCTCCTGCTTGGTCATACATATTGGCTAGCATATGTGGTGCATGCCACTACCCCTGCTAGGCAATCCGCTCGCTGCTGAATGACCCTGGATGTACCTCCTGTTTTGTAGGTCAGCACACAGCATGTAGGCCTTTGTGTGCATAACACGGTCCTTTCCTGTGCATTTACCCAGCCTTTCTCTTTCTTTGCCTAAAATCTTGGGTGAAACAATCATTCGACTGATGAATGCACAGGGGGGGGCACATGTGGGGTGTGCATGTTATAAGTACAGTAGGCACAGTGTCACCGGAGCCCATATGTGCGAGAGACCCACTGATTTCCTAACTACGCCGTTATCATGCGCTTGGGTTGAGCACATTTTAAAAGGGAGCAAGCAAAAATACCACGAGTTTTAGAATATCCTTCCTACATCAGGGGTTTTTGCATGCATTTTGCATTTAATTTGAGTTTGCGACAATCCATTCCAAGTAGAGCTGGGGACACCGTTGGGATGGATCTTGATTCTGAGGTCAGTGAGTGAGACAATTATACATTGAATACTGCAGATCAAACTGCTTCTTGGCCAGTCTGCCTGTTTAGGCTTTAAGCAGTGCATCTAAAACAAGTTTGAGCTATTGCTATTATAAACAACAATGTTTTTGTTATTGTTTTTTTCAACCATAAATAAAAAGCATTGTCATTTACAATGTAAACTTTAAGCTATTGGTATTATAAATGACAATGCCATTTATTTATCTGTTTTCATAACCTATACATAAATAAAAGGTTTGTCATTTACAATACCAATAGCTCAAACTTTTGCAAATGCGAGACCTATTGCATTGCAAATGCTTGTTTAAGAAGAGGGAGCACAGATGCCACTTTCCAGGTGGTGGGAAATATGCTTGAAAACATTTGGTTAACAAGCATTTACAATGCAACGGTTTTGCCTTTGTAAAAGTTAGAGCTATTGGCATTGTAAATGACAACATTTTTATTTGTGTTCGTTTTGAAAACAGATAAATGGCATTGTCATTTACAATGGCAATAGCCTAATCTCTCGCAAATGCCACCCACACACCCACAGGAGCCCCCCCACACAGAGCCCCTCCACACAGAGCCTCCCCACACACACACAGGGCCCCCCCACACACACACCCACACAGGCCCCCCCCCACACACACACCCACACAGAGCCCCCCCCACACACACCCACACAGAGCCCCCCCCACACACTGCGAGCCCCCCCACACACAGAGCACCCCCTCACACTGCAAGCCCCCATCCACACACTGCGAGCCCCTAGAGAGTACAATACATAGGGCCTGTGCAATGAGTAAACCACACCAACTCCCCGCCCCCCCCCCTTCCAGAAAGATGCCACGGAGGTGTTATCTGTTAGCAAATACCCCGGATCGAACCAGGGACCGTGGCTCTAAAGGAAAACGCTTTCCTTGGCTGATTTCTGCGGCCATCAGAGAGCTCAGGCTGGGCTAATGCAGGCGCGACCTGGAGGAGAAACCCATTAACGTCCATTAGTAGGAGCAAGAGCTGCTCCCAGGAGAGGCTGCAATGTCTGTGGGAGGAGGCGGGGTCTGAACACTGGTGGTGGACGGGGAGAAAGGAGTGGATAGACAGTTTTTATATAGCGCATCGTCTGAAATTTACACTGCCTCGTGGAGCTGTTCTTTCTTAGCCAGGCTGGGGACAGGTTGCCCCAGTTTAAGGTGCTGCTATGGGAAGGGGAGGGCGGGGTGGAGGTCTGTGTCCACACTTTTTTTCTCTTATTATTGTGTTGTAGAAGCCTGGAGTCCTCTTTGACCTCAGGTGTCCTTCCACCCGTTGTCATTGACTTGCTAAATATAGGATTGTTATTGTACCTTTTCTATATGTGAATGTAATGCTGCATTTAGAATCAGAAAAGTACGCCCATGGGTACTCGAAAGCACAGCACTAGCTGGGTCAGGAACTCACAGTGGGCACGGGGCGGGTGAAGACCTGCGCCAGGGCTGTCCTGGCCGCTGTGCCCGCTGTGTACTCTGCATTGGGGAAAATACTTCATTGTATGCAACAATGTCCGGAAACAATGAGGTGTTTCAGTTCCTCGTGGTCTGCCTTAGTACCCTGGATCACTATTTCTCCAGAGCAGAAAATCATTTAGTGCCAATGAAAAAATTGTCGGCCAGATACACACACATACAAACTTGACGGCTTTGTTTTTCTCGGTCTAAACCCTTCTCCAGAACGAGCTCTGCATATTTGTACCCGTCATTGCTTTCTGTCTCTTCGAGGACAAAATGCAGGTTACTGCTCAGCTTATAGCCCTGCAGGGCATTGATGCCAATGTCTGGGTCTCGGGCATTCCCGACAGCAATGCGCGTTCCTGGCAACGTGGACTCCTATATATTTAAATGAACAGCATCGGTGTGTGCAGTGCTCACGTCGCGGTGGACGATTGCTCCCGGTCACGCGATCTGCATGTGTATTTTATTTTTTGTGGCGAAGTGTCCTGTGCTCAGAGGGAGAGGCAGGAGAGACCCCAAGGAGCACAGCACGTCTCTGGCCTCTATACACGATGTGCGCCGCGGTGCCATTAAAGTGGATTATGAAAGCCCTTGCACCTCCCGCACGGAAAGGGTTCAGTAATAGTTTCTCGCCAGTGGAGCCTGGCGCTGTGCACAGATGGAAGAGCGTATGGGGGAGAGGTTAGGGGGCGGGAGTCTGGAGAGGAGCTATTGCCCCATTTCTCTGCAGCGGCCCTGAGACCTCCAGTCTGTCCTGTTTCCATGGCTGGTATCAAGTGAATCACACGGGGCCGGAGACATGGAGAGCGCGAGAGGCAGCGGGAGGGGGGCGGGAACGGGGCCGGAGACACGGAGAGCGGGAGGGGGGCGGGAACGGGGCCGGAGACATGGAGAGCGTGAGAGGCAGCGGGAGGGGGGCGGGAACGGGGCCGGAGACACGAAGAGCGGGAGGGGGGCGGGAACGGGACCGGAGACATGGAGAGCGTGAGAGGCAGCGGGAGGGGGGCGGGAACGGGGCCGGAGAGCGGGAGAGGGGGTGGGAACGGCCAAAAAATAAAAGCAAGCACTCACCTGGACTTCTTCCGGGTGCCGTCAATGCCGGAACAGATTCGGGGGCGTTCCTGAGGGCTTTTGGCTGACGTAGCGTGACGTCGCCAAAAGCCAAAAATTCTCGGGAACGCCCCCGAATCTGGTCCGAGATTGACGGACAGAGCCTTCTCCCAATGGCTAGCCTCCATTTATGGAGCTAGCCAATGAGAGAGTGGGGACGGTCCAGTCCCCACACACAGACATCATTAAGTTTTTCCTAGCGCATGCGTACTTCGTACGCATTGGCTAGGCAAAACCTAAAAATGGGAGACATGTGAGAAGCAAATATTTCTGGTAGAAGATGAAAGATTTTGGGGGGGGCAAGGGTCCAATGAGGAGCAGGATTTAGTGGAAGAAAGAAGTTTAATGACCTGGTCGAAGGTCAGTGAAGGAAAGAGAGATAGTTCGGGGAGGTTACATTACTTCAAGACTGCGCCTGAAGGCTGTTCTCCACAGCTACCACTTGAATAGCTTTCTAAGGTTATGTTTGACCTCTTAAATCACCATAAGGGTTGTTTGGACTGGTGCAGGGTGCCCACTTTAATTAGTGAACAGCATATACCAGGCCAACTTCTCACACATCACAAAAAGCATGTTTCGGAGTAAAGAATTACAATTGCAAATTTCACTTTTGGTACCCCCATTTTCTTTGCCCCCACGTAGTCGATCAGTGCAAAACCTTTTTACAAAAGAGCCAAACTGAATTAACTATTTTGGAAAGTTTTCTGTAGATTTGTCCCACAATGCCAGAGTTTTTAAGAAAACATTTTTTTCCTATGTAAATTCTGGCCTCACAATAACTACAACAGTGCTAGAGCTGCCAGCGAAATGTATACATATAGATGAGGGACATTATATATTAATACTATTAATATATAATGTCCCTCATCTAATAGAATCTAATAGAATTTACATAGGAAAAAAATGTTTTCTTAAAATAGCTACCAATGCCAGTCTAATAGATATAAATGACACTCACGAACATAATGAATTCATATAAATTAATTTCAATTCATCACCTTGTAGATACCAAGAAATACTATTTGCCCAAATAAGATCAATGTCAGTGCAAATTCCATCACTGTCATTAAATACAAAACACAATATCTTTTATATAGCACCTTACAAGAAGACTCTACAAAAATCATTAAACATTCCCCCACTCCAACTTTGTTTTTGTAAACCGAACAGGTAATCTTTTTATTTGAGGGTGGATAAAAACTCCAATCATTATATGGACAGTTTTTTATATTTATTCACAAGTAACAAAAGGATGTACAACAAAGGAACACATATTTAGCTCAACGTGACTAGAGTTTTAAACAAGCACTTACGTTGACTTGGAGTGTAACCTTTACTAACTACCTATCAAAGTCAAGAGACTGGTGGGCTCTGTTCCAAGAAGGAGCTAACAATGAGCCCCTAATGTTCCTATTTGTGCACTTGATCTTGTATGGAAACACAAAGCACTGGTCTGTAATCCAGATATTTGTTGTTGGATCCTAACAGAGAGGAGATCTCTTAAAAGGGACACAGCCCCTCCCCCACACTGGGTGGCATGCTTCATCTAAGGGGCGCACTTTCTCTTGCCCCTTTGTGTTGCAAGGCAGGCTCGTCCAAAGTCTTGGAGTCTTCTTGTCTTCTATGCGTATGAGAGTTAAAAGTCTGCAGTGGAGGGGTTTGAAATGTGCTATTAAAAGTGTTTGGAGCATCTGTGCTATTACCTTCACACCCAGAGCCACACACACCCCCAGAGCCACACACACCCCCAGAGCCACACACACCCCCAGAGCCACACACACCCCCAGAGCCACACACACCCCCAGAGCCACACACTCCCCCAGAGCCACACACTCCCCCAGAGCCACACACTCCCCCAGAGCCACACACTCCCCCGAGAGCCACACACTCCCCCAGAGCCACACACTCCCCCAGAGCCACACACTCCCCCAGAGCCACACACTCCCCCAGAGCCACACACTCCCCCAGAGCCACACACTCCCCCAGAGCCACACACTCCCCCAGAGCCACACACTCCCCCAGAGCCACACACTCCCCCAGAGCCACACACTCCCCCAGAGCCACACACTCCCCCAGAGCCACACACTCCCCCAGAGCCACACACTCCCCCAGAGCCACACACTCCCCCAGAGCCACACACTCCCCCAGAGCCACACACTCCCCCAGAGCCACACACTCCCCCAGAGCCACACACTCCCCCAGAGCCACACACTCCCCCAGAGCCACACACTCCCCCAGAGCCACACACTCCCCCAGAGCCACACACTCCCCCAGAGCCACACACTCCCCCAGAGCCACACACTCCCCCAGAGCCACACACTCCCCCAGAGCCACACACTCCCCCAGAGCCACACACTCCCCCAGAGCCACACACTCCCCCAGAGCCACACACTCCCCCAGAGCCACACACTCCCCCAGAGCCGCACACTCCCCCAGAGCCGCACACTCCCCCAGAGCCGCACACTCCCCCAGAGCCGCACACTCCCCCAGAGCCACACACTCCCCCAGAGCCACACACTCCCCCAGAGCCACACACTCCCCCAGAGCCACACACTCCCCCAGAGCCACACACTCCCCCAGAGCCACACACTCCCCCAGAGCCACACACTCCCCCAGAGCCACACACTCCCCCAGAGCCACACACTCCCCCAGAGCCACACACTCCCCCAGAGCCACACACTCCCCCAGAGCCACACACTCCCCCAGAGCCACACACTCCCCCAGAGCCACACACTCCCCCAGAGCCACACACTCCCCCAGAGCCACACACTCCCCCAGAGCCACACACTCCCCCAGAGCCACACACTCCCCCAGAGCCACACACTCCCCCAGAGCCACACCCCCCCAGAGCCACCCCCCCCCCCCCTAGAGCCACACACACCCCCCCAGAGCCACACCCCCCCCCCAGAGCCACACACACCCCCCCAGAGCCACACACACCCCCCCAGCACCCCCCCCAGAGCCACACACACCCCCCCAGCACCCCCCCCAGAGCCACACACCCCCCCAGAGCCACACACACCCCCCAGAGCCACACACACCCCCCAGAGCCACACACACCCCCCCAGAGCCACCCCCCCCCAGAGCCACACCCCCCCGAGCCACACCCCCCCCCAGAGCCACACACCCCCAGAGCCACCCCACACCTTCCCCCCCCCACACACACACACAGAGCCCCCCCACACACACCCAGAGCCCCCCACACACACACACCCAGAGCCCCCCCCACACACACACACCCCCAGAGCCCCACACACACACACACCCCCAGAGCCCCACACACACACACACACCCAGAGCCACACACCCCCACCCAGAGCCACACACCCCCACCCAGAGCCACACACACCAACCCAGAGCCACACACACCAACCCAGAGCCACACACACCCACCCAGAGCCACACACACCCACCCAGAGCCACACACACCTACCCAGAGCCACACACACCCACCCAGAGCCACACACACCCACCCAGAGCCACACACACCCACCCAGAGCCACACACACCCACCCAGAGACACACACACCCACCCAGAGACACACACACACTCAGGAGAGCAAGCACAGCGAGGGGGCAGGGAAGCAAGCACAGCCAGGGGGCAGGGAAGCAAGCACAGCCAGGGGGCAGGGAAGCAAGCACAGCCAGGGGGCAGGGAAGCAAGCACAGCCAGGGGGCAGGGGAGCAAGCACAGCCAGGGTATTGTAAGTCCTTCGACGTTCTGAATAAGAAGTTGCCCTTTGCCCTCATTCCACTATATCGTAACAAAACTCTTGCAATATCCTTAAAATGTGCGTTAAGGGGTTCTCTTATCTCCTACATAAATGCATCTTCAATATTCCAGCCCTGAGGGATGTAGAAGGTGCTTTGCAGACTGAAGGAAGGAGCTACAATAATGTCAGCTAATTCCTTCTGGCCCAAAGCTTGAAAAATCGACAAAGAAAATATTGTCTGTAACAAGAAGATTGCGGTCGTGTTTTTTGCCGTGCAACTCGGTTATCTTTCCTTGCAATACTCCCGATTCGTCGTCCCTTTTCTAACATTACTGCTGCGTGTTTAGCTTCCCTCGCCTCCATTGGCACGTTCTGCGTCCGTAGCTTCCATTTTTTAGGAAATTCAACAGTGAAGATAATTAAAAAAAAAAAGTATTTAGCGTTTTAATACTGGATATTATGGTTTCAATTGGTGGCGTTTTACCGTGTCCGAGGTGCCTACGAGTGTTTCTTTACACATGATCTTTGCCCAAGGTCCGCCACGGACTTCAATGGGGCGGCACGGCCCTGGACAAGGGGTGCGGCAATGTAGGTACGCTGCAGGCAGGTTCGAGGCATACTGCAGAGGAAGTCAGGCGGTACGTCTCGGAAGGGTGGTCAAAAAAGCAGGCGCAGGCGTACGAGACGTACTTGGCGGGACACTGCCGGCTGGTGCAAAGGTGTACGCTTCAGGCGTATGTGGCGTACGGGGAGCACCCGCAGACTGCTACGCTTCTGGCGTACCTTCGGGCTTCAAAGTGGTGATGAGGCAGGCGTAGGCGGGGCTCCTGGGGTAATCTGGCGGCTCTCCTCCCGGTGGGGGCTCGTCCGGCTCGTGCAGGCGTCTCCAGCTGATATGTACGGGCGGGGCGCCCCCGGGGACAGGAGCGGGCAAAGGTCGGGCAGAATCCTCAGTCTGCGGGACGTTTCTTCGGGGCGTACCTCTCCAGGCGGGGGAAGGCTCTTACGATCCACAGCGCACGGCTCACAGGGGCTGCAGATCTCAGGGGCACAACGCACAAGGCCGGCCGGTACACTTGTACAGGCGGGCGGGCGCAGTGCAAGCTCTCAGCCAGCGGGGATGCGGCGAGCGGTGCGGTCCGGCAAGAGGGAGTTGAAGCGGGTAGAAGCGGCCCAGGGGCACAGTGCAGACACGGCTCGAGGTCGGAGCGGGTCACACGGGCGGGCGGTAGCAGTCACGGATTCACGTGGCTCAGAAAGGCGGGGCACTCGGCTGGCGGCACCAGCAGCTGGGGCAGAGTTGTTCAGGTTCCTGAACGGGCACACGTACAGCGGGAGGGGAGGGGAGCACTCACCTGGACTTCTTCCGGCGGCGGTCGGCCTGGAGGAATGACCCAAAAAAAATAACAAAAAAAATTTAAAAAAACACCGCCCACCGCCGCAATGACGTTCACAGAGGGGCGGAGAGCGAAAAAATCGCCGGAACGCCCACGAATCTGCTCCGGCAATGACGGACAGATCTATCTTCCAATGGCTAGCCTCCATTTATGGAGCTAGCCAATGGAAGAGCAGGCGGGACAAAGCCACCGTACTGTTGTAACATAAGATTTCACCTGTGCGAACGCTGCTGCGCAGCGGACGCCAAGCGAAACCTAAAAAGGGGGTAAAACAATCCTGGCTTACTATAGCGGTATATCTATATACAGAAATAAAAAAGAACAGATTTGATATATTGCATGTTTGACTTAGTCATGCATGTGGTGTTGTCCACCATAAAGCACATGCCTCTTGTATTTTCACTATACAATGAAAAGTGATATATCTATATAGACACATACAGTAAATCTGTTCGTCCAGCGACTTACGATTCACTATATGTTTACATACAGAAAAGATCACCATTTTACATTTACAGGAATGGTTGGAAATCTGTGTTATACCCCATTAACTTCAATACAACAGTTTTCCTCCATGCATACTTTGCCATATGTCCAATTCTTAAGAATGTGTTGAACTTAGACTAAAAACGGACTAGTTTTTGAAGTAGATGCCTTACTTAAAAAGCTAATTGGGAGAAGTTACTCCAAAATATTAGTTCACCAGTTGCTAAAAAGATCATGGTACTTAATCATGACTCTTTTACTTGCTGTAAAAGAGCGGAATTATATTTAAAATAAAATATTTTTAATCTAACCACCTTTAGCCATGTCATTATCAAATCTCAGGACCTGAGTGACAGCCTTGTAGTGTTTTTCCAGACAAAGTCTTCAAGATTCTAACAGGTTGCTGTGTTTCTCCCTTGGACTCTTCAGTCAGTATAACTCATGGTCCACTTCAAGAACTGGCTCTTCTCTCTCAGAATTCACTTTGGCATTAGCAGAGACAATGAAGCCATTCTGAAGTCCATCAAATCTGGTTTTTCACTTGACCCATGGCCCCCTCGCATGTTCTTCTTGGATATAGATACCCTAGGCCCCTATTTCACAATTTGTGTAATTTATACCTATCTTACGCCTCAGTCCCTCTTTGTGGAAACACACCATGGTTGTTGAGGTTCCTTGGCCGCTCCGGTCCTCTCACACCTTTCTGTGGCCTTCGGCATAATCTCTGACTCCATCCTTATCCAGTATGTAACTCATCCCTTGGTTGGCTTAGGTCCTTCCTATCTGACGGATTTCAAAACATCTCACATCCTCCTTTATGTTCATCAGCAGCTATGTTAATTGTGGCATCTGTCAGGACTTCTCATTAGACTCATATTATTCAATTTTTTAATTGCGCCCTCCTCCGCCCTCTGCATTTAGCAGATCCTTTCGTTCTTTGGTTTTGAGTTCCTGTCCTCTGCTGGTGATAGCTAACTTTGTGTGTCTATCTAAGACAATGTCTCTTCCACCCAAGATGGCTTCTGTGCCCGCAAAAATAACTGCCTTTACCCAATTTTCACATCAACAATCTGCACAGGAAGTAACATCACAGATTTCCTGCCAAAGCTGTCTTGAAAAGAAGCCAAAGAAGAAGACTCATTTTCCATCATCCATCTGCACATGAAGTGACATCACTGCATTTCCATCATCAATCTTCACAATAATTTACATCAATGGATTTCCCGTCATCCATCTGCACAGGAAGTGGCACCACTAAGTTTCCCATCATCCATCTGCACAGGAAATTACATCACTGGGTTTTTATCATACAACTATACAGGAAGTGAGTTCACTGGTTTCCATCTGAAAACTATTTTCAGTTAATGGAGTCTGCAGCGGAAATGTGCAGCAGATGTTTCACTGGTGCAGCACCCAGACCACACGCAGTGTCAGGACCTCTAGTCCTCCATCCTATGTACCTCCTACTGTCGCAACTACATGTAAGCCTCTGCTCCCTGCACCTCGGTCACATCTTCCATCTGCAGTCAAGCCTTGCCGCCCAACCCTGAAGGTGAGCCACCTCCCATTTCACATGCACCTTCCCACACCTACCTCATTTCCCAAAGCACCTCCGATACCCAACACACATGACCACAGAGCAAACACCACTACGCCACACCCATCCCTGTCCTGCATAAGGTTCAACACTAGCTCCCTAACTAAACATTGAACTGTGAAATTTGGGATTTCCTACATGACTGCTCAGTGGACCTGCTCTTCCTGACAGAAACCTGGCTGACTCATCAGCAGACCAGGCGACACCACCGCAGAAACATAATCACCAAATCATCACAACAGAACTGGAAGAAGATCTCAAAGGCATCCTGGTCTGTCAGACTCTGAAACCACCAGCTTCTACATAACAACCTCCCTAAATCCATATCCAACTTCAACGTCTTCAGCTCCACCTGTACAGATACCATGGCTCCTCTCGAACCAACAAAGCCATGCCAATGAGATGACAAGCAAGCTGGTACAGAGAAAAGCCCAGGCTCACCAAACACCACTGCAAGCAACTTGAACACAGATGGCGACAAAATGAGAATGACACCATCAAGAGCATATACAAATCCGCCCTCAGACTCTACCATCAGAAACTCAGAGCCATCAATCGCTCGTTGCTTACTAACCACATCAAAAGCAGCACCAACAGTGCTATGGATATCTTTGCCACAGTGAAAGACTTCACCTCTCCAGCAGCAATGCCCAACAGTGTAACAACACCCCCTTCCGGACCTTGGTGCCCAGCTATCCCTATCTTCAGCAGCAAGATCACCAGCATCTATGAAACGTTTGAGCCCCAACTGGACCCTTCCACCATTACATTGCTCTTGCCCATCCCCACCAACAGCCAGAAGCCCACCAGGACAACATGGCCATCTTTCCCCATCAAATGCAATAACTACGGTAACCATATGCTCCAGACCACCCTCAGTCCCCTGCACTTTCCACATGTTCATCAAAGGACTAGAACCCATCAGTGCAGCCCTCACCCATAACCTGAATGACTGGAAACACATCACACTACTCCCCACCCCCCCTTCCCCCTCCACAAGAAACCCTCAGCAGATGCAAAGATGCCAGTCAATTACTGCCTATTTCCCTCCTACCCTTTCTTCCAAACGTTGTAGAAAAGAAAATTAATAAACACCTAGCCTGCCACTTCACTGACAACCACCTCCTCTACACCATTCAGTCTGGATTCAGGCCCAACCACATTTCAAAGACCACACTCATCGCGATATCAATGGCCGTTTTGACACTGTAACACTCCTTCTAGCTGATTTTTCTGCAGCTTTCAACACCATCTCCCCTCCCACCTTATCCACTGGCAGCATGAAGCTGGCATTTAAGGTCCTGCTCCTCACTGTATTTGTTCCTTCCTGAAAGGCTACACTCAGTCAGCCTGAGCCCCTTCACCTCGGACACCGTCAACCTCATCTGTGAAGTTCCACAAGGATCCTCACTCGGCTCTACTCTCATCAACACCTATATGACCCCACTGACCAGCATCATCAGTGCCAGGAATCAACCTCATATCCTACGCTGATACCCAGCTCATACTCTCCTTGTCCAAGATGCCAAACACTGGGAACAATTTCTCTGCCTTCATGACCGGATTGATGAAAATCAACTGCCACAAGCTCAGCAGAGGCAAAACATAAGTAGTAATTTTCATCAAAGACTAAACCACGAGAAGAACCTCAAAATAGTAATTGACAATCAACTAACCATTGCTGGCCAAGCAAACGCAGTCTCAGTGTCCTGCGTCCACTCACTCAAGATGCTCAAGAAGATCTTCAAACGGCTTCCCTTCATCACTCACAAAACCATCACCCAAGCCCTCATCACCAGCAAGGGGGACTGCGGCAACGTACTCTGTGATGGAGTCAACACTCAAAGGGTCTCACAACTCCAAACCATACAAGTCATCCTCAAACTAACATCCATCACTTACATCAAACCGCAACTCAAAGAGCTCCACTGGCTCCCAATCCACCAACAAGCTATCTAGAAACAGCCCACACACATATAAAGCCTTACACAATATTGGACACATGTACCTCAACAACTGCATTAACGTGCACAAACCTACCAGACACATCTACTTACCCAGACTCCTACTTGCACACAACCGCTATGTACACAGAACCAGATCAGATGGCAATTCCTTCTCATTCCTTGGTCCTAAAGCCTGGCCCAACCTTGTCCTACAATTCAGACCTGTGTCCTCAACTATTGCATTCTGCAAGGCACTGAAGGCTTGTCTCTTCACCTTACTCTGACCTTGGCTGGGCCCTTGCTGCTCATGTTTCTACTCTACAAATACAGATAAAATAACATTACTATAGTAATGAAACCGAACGAGTACTGTTTTGCTCTCAACCACCTATCTGGTCCTCTTTATAGTGGCCTTCTGCATTGAGATCGACCTAGATAACCATCGCCTTCACCAAAATATAGCAATTTTGTTTGATTCTATTCACTCCTGTTACTGCTTTGCCAGACTTACAATGCTCAGAATAATGTTTCCTCTTCTTCCCACATCTTCTGATAAAAAATAATTCAAGCCCCAGCTAAATTACAGGAATTTCCTCTATGTGGCATTTCCAGTCTCTTATCACCACCTGCAGGTGTTGCAAAATGCATCTGCCCATAACATTCTGAATCTGCCCCCGTGCAAATCTGTGCACTCTCCTGTCAAAGATGTCCATTGGCTCCCCGTTTGTATTTGCTGTATTTTTAAGCCACTTTGTCTTGTGCATAGAGCATTCCAGTCAGGTCCTACCTATTAGAGACAGACTTCTTCCTCCATTAGAAAGTCGCAATATTGGGAGCTCCATTGAAGACAATGGTGCGGTCAGGGCTTCTAATGGCCGGTAGAAGCCCGGAGCATCAACATTCTAATGTTGTCTTTCACAGCTTTTACAGTGAACAGAGGCCTCACAGAGCCCGAGGGGATTTCATCCCCCTTGGGCTCTTTGAGGCCTTTGTTTTACTAATTAGAACATTCTGCACTCTATAGGCAGAATATTCTAATAGCCTTAAAGCCCTCCGTAACATCTGTACCAGCCATTGGAGGCCCGCTCCCTTGTTAAAGGCCCTGGCCTTCAGCTAGGGCTTTTAATGGCCTTTATAGCCCTCTAGAGTGGGCTTTAAGGCAATATTAGAAGATTGGAATATTGTGAGCTCCATTGAAGACAATGAAGTGCTCCGGGCTTCTAATGGCTGGGATAAGCCCAGAGCTCCAACATTCCAAAGTTGTTTTCACAGATGTTGCTGTAAACAGAGTCCTCACGTAGCCCGAAGGATTTCAGTCACCTTGGGCTCCGTGAGGTCTATGTTTTATTTGTTAGAATATTCTGTCCTTTAGTGGCGGAATGTTCTAAAAGCCTTATAGTCCTCTGTAGCTGGGCTATACCGGCATTACAGTCCTGCTCCCTTGTTAAATACCCTTGCCTTCAGCTCAGGTCTTTAATGCTGGAGTAGGGCTTTAATAGCTAGTATAGCACACTATGGTGGGCTATAAGCCCACAGGCAGGGGAGAGGAGTTGGCCTAACGGCTGGGGCGCTTGACCTCGGACCTGGGGAACCAGGTTCGAGTCTTGGTAATGTCGCTAAACCTCCTGTGATTCTGTGCAAATCACTTCATCTCCCCGTGCCTAATATGTGACCTCATGTAACATAACTGGTGCTATGTAAAGCGCTCTGATACCTGGTTCGGTTCGGGTTAAGTTTGCTCTATATAAAACTGTGCAAAAAAAAAAAAACATTCTCAATAGTGCGGTCTAGGGTCATGACCCTAGTGACTACTTATTTAGGGCCTGATTCTGATGCGAGTTGGAAAGCTTACAGACTGAATCGGTTTGGAAATGGTTTCCCACTCACTCAGATCAGAAGAGTCCGACCGATGGAGTACGATGCATCCGGATGCTTCCAGATACGATTTGGTTGGACTCCTATTGACTTCAATGGGAGCATATGTTCCTCACTGCATCATAATTTGGCCCTGGGTCGGTAAGACACGTTCCCGATCCGATTTGGAAGAAGCAAATGCTATTAGGAGGCCTTCCTAACGGCATCAGAATCAGGCCCTAGGTGGGAATGCTTTCCTAACCGCATCAGAATCAGGCCCTAGGTGGGAATGCTTTCCTAACCGCATCAGAATCAGGCCCTAGGTGGGAATGCTTTCCTAACCGCATCAGAATCAGGCCCTAGGTGGGAATGCTTTCCTAACCGCATCAGAATCAGGCCCTAGGTGGGAATGCTTTCCTAACCGCTTCAGAATCAGGCCCTTGGTAGTTAAAATAGCAGTATTAGGTGTTCAGAGGAGTTCTTACAACTTTTGGGCCCAGTGCCACTGCACCTGCATCATCATTGAAATCATGGCCCTTGTGCCTCCTAGATAATAGCACTTGTGACCGCCTGTCTAGTAGTAACATTTTGCAATATTCTGCATTTAGTGGGGTCCCTAGAACTGATGGCCCCAGTGCCACTGCATCTGCTGCACCATTCAAATCCAGTCCCTTTCAATTGCAAGTTAACTGCACTTGTGACTGTCTGTTTAGTAGTAAAATAGAGCAGTATTAGGTGTTTAGAGGAGTTCTGGCATGTGTTGGGCCTGGTGCCACTGCACCTGTTGCACCATTTAAATCACAATTCCAGCACCTGAAAGATAACTGCATTTGTGACTGCCTGTTCAGCAGTAAAATATAGCAATATTTGGTGTTTAGTGGAGTTAGGACAACTTTTGAACACAGTGCCTCTGCACGTGCTGCACCATTCAAGTCAAGCCCCTTTCAGTTGCAAGGAAACTGCAATTGTGACTGCCTGTTTAGTGGTAAAATATAGCAATATTAGGTGTTTTGAGGAGCTATGACAACTTTTGGGGCCGGTGCTTCTGCACCTGCAGTGCCATTCAAATGATGACCCTTTGTCTGGAAGGTAACTGCACGTGTGGCTGCCTGTTTAGTAGTAAAATATACTATAGTATAATAACTTTATTTTTTCCGCACAATGTTTATTACAATTAGAATTTGATCATGATGATTACATAGATTAAGTTGAAAAAATCAATCCGATAATGCCTACAAAGTGCAAATAAAGGTACTGAGGCATGAAAAGGAAATGCCACAAGTGTCCCAGTGGTGGCTAGTGACAGTTGAAATTGGTGAGGGGTACAGGCAGACAAACAATTTTGACCGATTGATTAGATTGCCTGTGCGATACCCTATCAGGAACAATGAAGCCTCCAGGGTCCTCAGTGAGAGGCTTAGGTGTGTAGAGTACGTTGAGGGTAGACAAGGAGACAGACGAGTTAACCATTCATCTTGTCAGGCACTGTATATTCACCAAGGCCCTCGGATGCTGGCTGGGCTGGTGGGGGTGACATTGGGAGAGCCGGGTTAACCATTGGTCCTGTCAGGCACTGTACATCCTCCGAGGTCCTCAGTGAGGGGTGGGGACCGGCAGGGGAGCTCCGAGATGCATCTGAAGCATCCTTAACCATTAACCTGGGTGCATTCGCCCCCTTTCTCCACACAAATCAGATGCCCAGCGGCCTGTCCTGGCTCTGAGGGCGATGACGCCCCGTGATTGTCTGGGGGGCTTTCATACCTGTCCGACTGGTTCTGACGGGCCCTGAGGTCTCATTCAATGTAAAGACTCTTTCTCATCATGTTCCGCAGGCTGTCCTTGCTGAGATGAGTACCAGCTGCTCACAGCCTTTGCAGGGCAGACTCAGCATTTCATCCAGCCTGAGGAAAAGAGCACCAATGTGTTGGTAACAGTATGTATTATCAAGACGCCTAGTGATAGTTCAGCTTCTACAGCGTCCCATAGACACAGTTATTTGTATTATTGTTGATAAATTACTAATATTATCTTGTCAATAATAATTGTAGTAATATTTTTTTGCAGTTTAATATAGCGCACACTGGCCCTGAAGGTACTGGCTCCACTGCAGGAACTGCAACCAGCTACGATTCACATGACGACCATTTTGATTCTGGACGAGGACCCCGTGCGACAAGAGGCACCGAAGCCCTTGGTCAGTACTCTGGTGAATCATGAACCCGGTGTTTCGAACGTATTGCTACGCCTACCATCATTGCTGACTTTGGGAGAATCGATTGGCGTTCACTTCCCGGAGACTCTTGTTGGTGATTGTTCTTGGACAAAACATCAATCCAAGGGTCCGGAATCTCCTAGACAGTACCTGGGATGTCTGGACTACAATCCAAAAGCTGGATTCTGACCTACTGAAGAAAAAGTTCTATAACTTCTCTTCTGTACTAGTTCTGATAAATCAAACAGTGACAAGTTATTGCATTTATCAATAACAAACTTTTAAGACCTTTTTGACATTTTTCTCCTTTCCTAGCAATAGTTATACCTAAATAAAATATTGCAACGTTAGCTTGTGGAACTAAGAGCTCGATTAGGATGGCGGGCGGACATTGTCTGCCCACCATCGCCTCGGGTAATGGGACCGCCCGCTAAGGGTGCAGCGGTCCCGCTTGTGAAATGATGATGCGCCCGCCTGTGTGGCGCCCGCCTTGTGGTGAGCGGTGCTGCCAGCAGCACCCCCCGCAATGCTAGAAATGCAAGGTGTGCATTTGAATGCACAACGTGACAGGCACCATGCGGTGTCTGCCACGTTGTTCATGCAAATGCAGGGGGGTACCCCCATGTGCACCCCGCAACTCCCTGGGGGTCTGCTATGGGCCCCCGACAGCAAGGACTGCTTGCCTTTCCATGGTGGCAATGCCGCCATGGAAAGGCGAAAGGCCGCCTGCTACATAATATGGATGGCGGGGTTTTTCCGTCTGCCGGGGTCCCCACTGCCATAGTAATATGACAGAGGGGAAATGGGTGGCGGGCGATGGATAATGGCGGGCGGATCGCCACCACCGGGTGGTGGCGATACGCCTGCCATTGTAATCGACCCCTAAGTATCTACTATGGGGGAAAATGAAATGGGCAGGTTCTCCCTCACTAGGGCATTTAAAACGTCCTTTATAAGATTCCTGCTAATAGTTATATGGCCTTCACCCCTGGAACACCTAGAGGAGACCCATGGGGTGCCTAATAAATAAGAATAAGGTAGATTATCACTTTTAAATTTACTTTTAAAGACAGTCTGCAAAGCCAGGCTGCCTTTAAAATGACAGCAGGCACAAAGCAGCTCACACATGCAAGTGCATGAAATCTTCTGGGCCTCTGAGCCTCTATGCCTCATTATATACTAGAAGATAAGCAAACAATATCTCAACTGGTATTGTAGAAGGCGATTAAACAAGTATACTTAAAGTATTACGCGCAAAGAAACAAGGAGACTCAATTAGTTTCTGAAAAGTGCTCATGGCATCGTATAATTAAAGAGCAAAGAAATATGGTATATACAGTTGTAACAGCACTGTACGTCAATAAATAACAAAACAACCCGGATTGGACTTGGCGCTCAGCATGTGTGACACAAGAAGTGGCGACGCACGTGACAATTGTGATCAGCAGGAACGGCGCATGGTGTCAAGGTGCTTGAATATATACAGTGAATCAAGTGAACAATGTGGCTGAAAATGAATTCTAATGCGAAAATCTTGGTAGATTTGATGAATTATTTTGATAGAGCCACACTGGGGGATGCGCCATCTATTGCGCTGAACGGTCGACGACGTTTCGAGCCTCTTTAGTCAGGATCATCTTCAGGACCGGGTTGTAAATAAAAACAGTGCTGAAAGGAGCTTTGGGGTTCTGGACGCCTCAAGGTAGGGTAGGACGATTAGCGTCTTGGGAGAACCTGGCTATGGAGGGGTTTCTCGAGACGGGAGCCTGAAAACTGTGTTTGGCTGATTCCCCAGAAAGTTTGATTTAGTAGAGGTTTGGTGGGCGATGCTTGGAATAAAGGAACCTCATGCTGAGCGAAACAGCGGTGGACGGCATGTACTCGTCACGTCTGTCTGCATTATATACTAGGGACTTATAGGTAAACCTATCAACTGCCCCCTCTCCCAGGCCTTATTGTCTACTAGGGTTCTATAGGGTCCATCATTGCCAATTATAAGTGGACCCTATTTCAGATCCTCAACATAGCACTGGGCCTGATTAGCAGAGCCCAGGTCGGAATCCGCACCAGTGTCATTCAGCAAAAGTTAGAGGCCAACAGTGCAAAAGGATGACTTTCTAACAGAATCAAAGGACCATCCTTGGGGTATTTTGAGAGAATTACATAGTGAAGCCTAACTAGCATCACTGTATAATGCTCCACATTCCTACATTAAAGTTCAGCAGTATTGAAATGCACTGATTGTTTTTTTCTTCTAAAATCCATAACTCCAGTTATATGTATCAGAATGTTGTGTGTAAATTATTTTAAAAAGCTACTTTATGTTTATAAATTGGTGTCAGGTTTCCTTTGAGTCTTGTCAATTATTTATTGTCCATGTTGGTACTCTGAAATGCGCAACACATGTTACTTTAGTAAAGCCTGACTGCTCTTTGCCACACTACCAGGACTAAGCTAAGGATTTATTATTGTGAATCCAGGGACCATCCTTGGGGTATTGTGAGTGTATGACGTAGGGCAGCCTAATCCGCATCACTGCATAATACTCCGCTTCCCTACAGAAATGATTTTAGAATTGTGTAAATCAGCATGACCACAAGGCAAAACCAGATTGTAGGTTTGAATATGTGCAATAAAAGGAGATTAGATTATTCCATATGTGTGTTTTTATGTATTTTAGCCTGATCTCTGATGAAAGATGGCAGCTGAAGCTTCTTCGGTAATTAAATTAGCCGCACTTGGCCGGCCCCTTCAGCTTGGGATGCTGTACGACTGCCGCAGTGATGCCATGATCCCAGGTAAAGGAAAGTGTGACACCACTAGGGTTTAAGTAAATGAGGTTCAAGCCTTTGGGGTTGATGAAAGGAAGAGAGAGAGAGTCATTTTTATCATTCACTTTGTCTGTCTCACTCTTTAGTCCTCACTCTTTCTTTGCTCAGTGTTCCATGTTCGCCAAACAAA